>NC_064874.1:24174402-24199402 GCF_943734745.1 Anopheles darlingi | reverse complement strand
CCAACGCAGTGCAATCTCAAGAATGTGGTCAACATTGGCTTGCCATAGAATGGGACCCAATTTATGAAGTGAGGCCTACGTTCAAGCAACTTCCACCATTCGGCCGCAAACCTCTTAATGGCTGCACAGCAGCCAGTAACACGAATGGTGGCGAAACGAAGTAGAAACCCAAAATAAAATAAAAAATACTAAAATGGCACAAAACGACAACGCGGAACACACCCTCGGACCGTGATTGCTATCGTCTGCCAAGCGTGAAAATTATGGGGAGTACTGCAGGCGAATGTTCACGTTAATAGAAATATTCTCCACTGCCCGGGGCCAATTGTATTGGTTGCTCAATGATATCGGAATTTCTCCAGTGATTCGACGATAAGCCAAAAAAAAACAATAAACAACAAACGTTAGCAGGGTTCGCTTTCGGTTTTTCCTTCCCTTCGATGTTACAGCCAGCGAACACCCGGAAACAAGACACACAAGTTGGCTTTCGCAGGGATAGCAACAACAAAACAGAAATACTGTCGTGGTCGTGTGAAAGACACGTAAGTGGTTGGCTTCTTCCTTTTTGGTTGCTGTTTGGTTGTTGCCAGACACACGCATCTTTTTCGCCAAACAAAGGACAACGCCACCGATAGCTGACGGCACAGAGTACAGGACAGTGTCGCCCGTCCACCAACAACAACAACGCAAGCAGTTCAGCGCTCATTATGTTACGTGCTAATCATAGTCTACTTGCCGAGAAGTAGAGGAACCTCGAAGTGTACTTTGTGGTGTTTTCGGCTCCGTTGCGTCCGGTGGTTTGTGGTCCAAAACGCACTAGTGATACACTGTAGCTTCCCTGTTTTCGTTCGTCTAGCCAAATGCCAGACCTAGCTGGTATCACCACCGGCATAGGGGACTTTTGAGCCGACAAAGAGAGCTTACCATAACAAACCGTATCCAATGGCCACCCCAACGACTAAGAGCCTAAAAGACTGGAACGAGGAACGTTCCCTCCAAGCCAGACTACCCTAATCCTACGCTTCTGCGGGGCTGGACCCTTTCAAGTTCAATTAATCTTTGCTTTTACTGTGCCCGCCTGACCGAGTGTCACTCAGCGTGACCACACTTCAAGAGTGAACTTTATCGTTGGTGACGATCGAGACGAACGGGCGTCCACCCCGGAGGTGCTGGTGATGTGCTGGTCCATTTTTCGCCGATTTCGTTGGTTGATTGTGTTTTATTTTCGACGCACTTTTCTCGACACTTTTGCGACACTTTCCCCGAGACGATATCCAACGTTAAGCGGCGTCCGTTTTCCCTCGGTTCCGGTTAATTTGGAAATCCGGCAGTGAGTTCAACTTTGTCGAACCCCGGGTATTCATCCCGTTGATCGGGGCGCCGTGGGCGCCGCGACCGCAGTAACCAAACATTAAAGTACCCGCAGAGCACAGGGTTTTCGATGGTCTGTGGTTTTTCCGGTGGAGGGGAGGGGATGCGAAGGATCCCTCAGAAGGCGAGGAACCCTTTGTTCCTTGTCAAGCTGGGTTGTTTATGGAGTGTAATTTCAGGGACAATTTAAGATGACAAGCAGATCGGTGTGGGGCAATTTAAATTAACTCTTGCAGCTCCGAGAACGGCTTGTAAAGAATACTTGCACGTTTGAGGGAACATTTAGTCATTAGCGACGAAGCTGTCCGGATTCGGTACGGCATGGAATCGAGCTGGGCGTCGCGAGTTTTCTCGGACTCTGGTGTCCGCTTTTTTTGTCCCCTCCCAAAAATGTGCTAGAGAATGTGGTTTATTTTTGGGGTGGGAAAAATAAAGAACCGAAAAGGACCTTGGACGGTAAATGGAAGGAATCATGGCGAGCACTCAGACAGAGGCTGCAAGGATAATCGTAAATTATAATAGAAGAAATTGTGTTCTGGGCAGGACAAGGAAAGCCGAACGAGCAGCTCTGTTCGAGCGGGAGCCCTTCCATCGTTACAGGCTTTCAGTGAAATGAAAATCTTCCACAACCAGTGCGTCCGATGTGCGGCGGATCTATCGAGCTTAATGTTTCTTATCAATAACTTATCATGTAATGCGTGCGTTTCATTTGCGGGCTTCCCGAAGGATGCTCATTCGAGCCAATTTTCCGAAGTTATGAGATTGCTTGTTGTGTTTGATAAGGGACGCTCAGAGTGTTGATCGTTTGGCTTTTCCTCCCTGCGAATGACTTCCCATTTTGCTAGAGATGGAGGCGCATGGTTTGTCGTCGGAAGAAGCCAACAATTGTGCCGCAAATGATCGTGTTGGAGATTGAAACATTGAATTGTTGGCCATTGCCATTATCATTGGTGCATTTAAAGGTCAAGGCAATCTAGATTCTTTGCAAAATGGCAATCCATGATCTCCGAGACGATTGTTATTGGCACAAAATATGCGAGCGGCGGCGGCAAAAGTCAACCGTTGATATCTGGAATCATTAATCTATGCAGCAGCACGTCCACCCTTGACCATGGCACTGATTGCGCCCTTACCATTCACACGGCCAAGTTCAATGTCAGCCGATAAAGTGGCCACTAATTGAATTCCCCGAATTCGGACCGTGACTGTCTCGGCATTCTGCTTTGCTTGGTCAATGGGCAGCAGCTTGGCATTCATCTTATCAATGGCAGCAACCGTGGCCATAATGCGGCAGTCAATTAACCCTCGGCACGCTTCTGATCAATTCTCATAGCACATTTCAATTACGTGGAGCATGTTCCGGTTACTGCGATGGATGGCAGCTACAGCTGCACGCCAACCCAAAACATGCTCATCTCATACAGTCACGTAACCTGAGACAGTGATGCTGGGCTGGCATCGGTGTTGGTTGTTTGGGGTGCGTGGAACGCGTAACCTTTAGCGGCAGCGTGCCACAGCTGAAACCGCCCGATGCCGTGTGAAGACGAGCGAAAAGCAAACTTCAAATCATTCACCAACGGTGAAAAGGGGAATGAGTAGGCCGCCCTCTTTCCTTTGACCTAGCGGTCGCTTTCCCTTTGATAAATAGTCCAAAGCGGTCCGTAATGGGAATGGGTTTCGGACTTGAGGTCGGAGGGAGAAAAACATTTGTTTATACCTTCGACATCGGTACGATCGTGCTGTCCTGGTTAAACAAGTGAAGGCGGATTTGGCAAGCCCTGGGCTAGAGCAGACCAGGAATAGGCCAGGAGTCCGGCACGCCTCGCACCTTCCCAGTGTACCCAGCGAGCGAGGTTCATTCGGGGAAGTAGACAAACGATGACGAGTTGAAGTGGCTATTCCCTTTCCTGGACGGAAGGCTTCTGATTTACGGCTCAA
This sequence comes from Anopheles darlingi, assembly GCF_943734745.1. NCBI lineage: Eukaryota > Metazoa > Arthropoda > Insecta > Diptera > Culicidae > Anopheles > Anopheles darlingi. The sequence continues at coordinate 24,196,093 of NC_064874.1, read as the reverse complement.
ACGCAAGGGATGTTCGGTCAGTGGGTGGCCACAACAAAATGGCCGGTCGGTCAGTTCGTGAAATGGCCCTTCGGGCGGGGGCACCGGTGGCGGTGATAAGCCTCTTCAGCACGTCTTACACATTTATCAACGGATATGATCGTGCAGCGTCCGACAGCATCAGACAATGGAATGTTGGTTCTACCCCGGGACCAGTACCAGCTGGAATGGGGAGGGGGCAGTTCCAAGCCATTTTTCTCTGTTTTCCCCACTTCCGGGCTTCAAAAGGCTCTGTAACTCCGTCCACTCCATCCTTACCCGTCCCCATACCAGTTCCTTTAACAAATGGGATCCTAGGCGCACGGTAGTAGCCGGGGGTGAGCAATATAGAGTTGTATTGACCGATGTTTACCGGTGGTCGGCACCGTAACTCACGCCGAGTCACGAACGAACGATAACTGATTCGAATTAATTGCTCTTTTCACAGTTTTTCCGCCACACGCGTTGTTTCCGAACCTCTGAAATTCAATTTGGCAACACCGAAAATTCATGCTTTATGTCCTGTATGATGGTTTCCGATGGACAACCACCACCGCACATCAAGGACAGTAATGCGATGCTAACGTGGCGCGCTGCCCAATAACGACCGTTCATGCATTATTCATGGACAGAAACCTGGTCCACTTGTTATGTTGTTCTGTGGTGTGGAAGGTGTACGGCATTCCATCCACGTGATTGCGGTGCAGACACGCAAACAGGTCGGCCAGAAGAAATCAGTAACAGAAACGGTTGTGTTGTTGTGGTTGAGTGACGCCACAGACTCACAGACGCCTGTTGATCGTTTTCCTTGTAATTTCGGGGCTCGAAATGGTGCTTGCTAATTTGTGGCAAGATTGCCAAGAAGCATCAAAACAATTGACGGCGGTGAGCTGTTGAGTTCCGGTCATGAAAGTGGTCGCATGATTTTCGCTTTCCCTTCGATTCTCGGAAATGATCATTAGCTTCTTTCAAATTATGTCACCCTAAGCGAATTGAAAACATAAAAACGTGCGATGCGATGAGCCCGTGGGCGGTAGTCTTATTTCTTTCCATTCCATTTTATGCTGTTCTCACACCCTTAGCCGCACCAGCTAGTAAAAGCGACCAATGCGTGGTGGTAACACTTTCGAATTGATTGCCGCCTCTTCGAATGGTTGGAAATGAATTATCTTAATGTTCTGTGGCTAAACGAGTCGGAAGCAAATAAAAACCGGTTGCTACATTTACGGCAGTGAGTGAATTTATCACACAATCCGGTCCCGAGCAACAAAAACCGGTTGCAAAGTGAAGAGTGATAAAACCCGGCCATAGAACATTGGCCATTTACATGCCAACATTTCTGCAAGTGAAATTGATATCCCTTTATCCCCTGTGTTGCTGTTCCTCCGTTGCTCTGCCTCAACGCTAGCCAAGACCCCACTACAAAGGGTTCTGTCGATTCTTGAGGCGATAACGAAAAGGGGACTAAACATTAGAGGCTCGAGAACATTCTTTCTTCCTTTTTTTCTTCCATTGTTTCAAGGCGAAAATCCTTTTCTCTGCCATCAAAACCGTGAATGTTGATCCAATTCTGGAGCGGGGCGTTAAAAGTAACATTTATTTTCTCCACGCAGCTCTATTTTAAAACTTTGCGACCGGGAAAAGCAGGAACTGGTCAGTCTGAGTGGGTGCCATTTTTCATCTTAACGCTTTCGCTTTCGGTGGCACCTTCGCGAGGGTGAATCGATGCATGGAGATCAAGGAGTCCGGTCCCAAGGACTGAGAGCGTCAGCGTGTTTCCAGCGTGGTCACCAGTAATGGCTTGGATTACAAATAGTCTAATGGAAGTGGCTCCTTGTAAATGACACCTTTTTCCGGAGGCGGTTTGTATGGGCGTTGCACGTGGCCAAACATTGTCCACCCCACACCTTAGCTGAGAAAAAGGTGAGGCAGATGAAAGGAATATACGAAAAACGTTTGCTGTTTGTGAGGAATTGTTTGGAAATTAAATAATTTTCGTTTATGGTACGGAGTGCTGGTCATACCAACGGGACCATTCCATCTCTTCGGGCATATCTTTCCACTTTCCGCTTTCCAATGGGAAACCTTTGGTGTTGGGTGGGCGCATCTCAAGGTTAACTGAACCGGAACGGCTGACGTTGGCCGCTGCTGGTTGATAAAGAAACACTCTACGGTCCAGCAAAGGTGATATCGAACGCATTGCTACTGACTACATATATTGACTTCGGTATTAGATTGCGTCAAATAATATTCTGCTTCGCCGAAAATTGATTATTTGGGCTGATTAAGAGTGTTTCGGCTTAGCTAAGCACTTACACATGAGCCTGAGTGAAGAGAATAAACGTTGCCTCTTGATACCGAGATCCAGCGGTCCTGGACTCGACTGGTATGACCGTTGTCTAGGCGTTCGATGCTGACTCCGAACGAAATGCTGGAAAACGAAGGATCAAGGGATTTTCCGTCGCAATTCAATGAGCTGTCAATAATTTTCTATGAAAGCCGCTCCCAGAATGAATTCACTGTCCCGAGGATCCTTGTCTAGGAACGACGCGCACCGTTTGCTCTGCTGCTGCTGCTGCTGCTGCTACTTCTTTCTCAGTATCGACATCCTTATGAGTAACGTTCCGATGGTGACGTCTTATCGACGTCGGTGAAAAGCATCCCCTTCATAACTCATCCACTGGAAGGTGCGAGAGGATGCAATCTTTCGCTGAACTGAACTCCGGAGTGGTTCCGGTGGAAACGAGAACCAACCTTGCTTCCTGCCCAAACTCCAATGCCAGAAAAAGAAAAATTGGACCATATTTAACGGGTTCGTTTTCCCGCCGTTCAATGATCTAGCTGCTCGAGGGGCGCATCGTCGAAGATGTCGTCTTTGTTTTCTGTAAATTCCAGGCACAAGACCACCGTGTAAGCGTCCGACGATGGTTGGCAAACGTTCTTTCTTTCTTCTCTTCGGTTCCGTTCCGGTGTCGGACCGCCGGGGCACCGGGAATCGAGTGGGTGGTGGTTATCCGTTCCATCAGTACGATTGCCACACGGTTAAATGAATTACTTCTGCACGAAGCGCGCTGCGTGCAGCCTTATCTATGGTTGGGTTACGCTTACTTGTTTCACTCAAAAGACTCAACTGCTACCACCACCACCACCACCAACAGCACCACCCTTGAACCCGAATGCCGAACAAGTTTGCCGAATCATTTCGAAGACTCCTCTTCCACTCGGTGGCTTCCGGCGGTTCCAGGGAGCGATGGCAGAACCGAAGCTGCCTTCATGACAACCGCATCCATTATGGCATCCGGTGTTTCGAAGACCGTTTACCGCGTACCGTCGCCAACTGGAGCCTGGAGAGCCCATTTCATTGCGACTCACGCCGCCGCCACGCGATGCAGAAAGCTCTTTTTCATCTCCTTCTTTGCTGGTTTATTGGAGCGATGCTACTTAAATGTTTAGTGGCGGTAGCGAGGATGGGTCGAAGAAAAATGTGTTCATCTTCACCCACAAAACCCTCGCCGGTCTTTGACAAGGAACTTTTCCCACCCTTTGGTACCATTGACTTTCCCTCTCGAACACTCTCACACAACATGGCGCCGGAACGGCCGTGATGCGAGCTAAGAACTTTGAAGGCGCATTTCATATGAGAAAATCATATCCATCAGTGGAGCGGCTGAGTGGTGGCATTAAGTTTCGAACGGTCGTTTCGTTACTATGGTTACGTTTCATGTAGGTTTAGGCCGCCGCTGAGGTAGAGGTTTACGTGGGAAAACCTCGAGTTCAATGAAACCGAAGTCGATCTATTCAGAATCGAATCGCTAGAAGCAAACATCCTTTCTTATCTCGAACATTAGGCAAATCATGGAGCAGAGGGTGTGAGTAGCGTACCCTTGGAGCGAGAATAACGGGAACGCTTTGCTGGGTGTTTCATCAATTGGGACAACTTTCAAATGCGCCCAGGATTAAAACAAGAAGGAGCCGGGGTTCGCAAAGGGGGTATACGGCCCCCCCGGGGGTAGCCATTTCATCGACAAATGGGTGGGTGTTTCAACAGTTGTTTTAATGATCAATTACCAACGCACAACAAGGCACAGGCGTTGGGGGTAGCGTTGAGGAGTCGAAGTAGCGTCAGATAATTGATAATGTCTGTAATCTGGCAAGTATTTATATTTCCTCGGGATACCCACTCTGATAATGGTGTTTACCCTGGCAAAGGAGGCGGATAGTCTGGCCTTGAAAAGTGGGTGATCTAGGAATCTGGTGATATCTGCGCTACTGGAAACGTTGCGGCGCAGAATCCACCGCCTGAAAAGCGAAGGAAGGTATCAAGGATCACGGATGGATCCATTATCTGCACGAGCCGGCAAATCCTAATGTGCGATTTGAGGAAAGCAGAGGGCAACTAATTATAGATACATCCGGTGACAGGATGGTCATCAATTTGTGAGGGTTTACGAGCGGCCTGAATTGCCTGAATACTCGACAAGGTGGGAGTGTTGTGTGTGTGGGCGTGTTCTTTGAATTACTTTATTTTTCATGCCTCAAGAGCTGGACTTTCTGGGTCCATTACGGGTAGCATTATGTGAAGAAAATGCCGATGAAATTGATCCCCACCACTTAATTACACGCGTACATCCCTTTAAGGCCTACCACCGTACTAATGAGTGATGGAATGACCGGTACAGGTTTTCGCCCACTACTCCAAGGCCAGCAGCGAAAGCATCCCCGCACCATTAATTGGAAAGTAGGTAGCTACCGGATAGCTAATTGAATTCGCGATCCGCGAGGCCAGTGCTATTAGCTTATTTTATGGGGCGTCTAATTTTGCGTCCACCGTGGTCGTCGAGATCGTGACGTGATTTGTTGTTGTTGTTGTTGTTGTTGTTGTTGCTACCCAAACGTTTAATCTGTGATCCGTAGGTTTTTCACTTAAAATCGAGTTTCTAATTACGGCAAGGATCAGAATGAATGGTTTTCGGATTTCCTTGGTTTCGAAAAATTCATTCTCCTCCCCGCGTAGTGAAGGACTTCATCTGAAGGGATAGAAGGGATAACCTATACACGATCGAAGCGCGATACTGTAAAAATATTCGGCAAGCAATGGTGTTTATGTTTTATACCAACAATAAGTTAAACAAAAATATAAAATAAACACGAGTGTGTGTGTGTTAATTTGGAACAACAACTTGCAGTGATAAAACAGCGACACAACAGTAGCCGCTCGCGATGGTTCGGCGTCTTTAAGCACTCCGACAACATCCTCAGCTCGAGCCCTTAGGCAGCGTTTTACTAGAGCCGTAAAGTTGACTCAGTGCTAGACGAAGGCTTATCATGACGCCCAAGTGCTCTGCAAAAGGATGTGATGTGAGGCCCTCGAATCCATGTGGAATCCGAGCTGGTCCGATAAATCGTCTGTGGAAGGAACGAAATGTGTTTAAGCGAAGCTTTGCGTTTCAGGACAGGCAATACTGAAGAAGCATTTTCAGTTGAAAGCCAGTCCTAATCGCGATCTTCACATCAAAGATTCGAAGCAACCGTCAAATGTTCATGTTTCTCATGCTCTCCCGAGCCCCGTGCTGGCCGAATACTGGTTTACGATGGTTTCTAAACTTGACTGTACTAACTGTAAAATGAAACAGACGATTTTGGTTCACTCAAATCCACGGCCTAACACGTGTAGGTTGACCTTTCAACGGGCTTCAATCGAGCCGACCCTTCTAAGACCCGTATAACAAACATTTCCTACACGCCGTCCCAGTACTCAACTGTTATGTTTAAATGTTTGCCTTCTGCGTGATATCCACGGTCATACCGCATGACGATGAGCCTCCCCCTCCTCTCGAATGCCAATTCCAAACCCCGGATTGGTGGAGTTATGTTTCGAGTGGCCGGCAAGTCGGCCACAGATGTGATGTGCCTGCCGCTGGGACTGAGATGCCGGTTTTTTTGATCGTTTTTGGTTGAGTAAAAAATATTTATCCCAACATCATAAAGCAAAAACAGTCACAATCGTCGGCCACAGCCGTGCATGGTCGTGGCGCGTTATATGGTCCTAATCCCAGGACAAGTGTACCAAACGCGCTCGAGAGCGGATAGGTCGAGATAGCAAACGGGCATCCCGAAATTGAAAAAGAGAATTGAAAAAAAAGGAAAATGTTGAAGCGAATCCTCGTACCACATTCCCCTACTGGCGCATGTGGATACGTATTTCGAGCATTGCCCGAATGTCGGGTAGCTTCGGTCGTAGATAAATAGGTGGCCGCTTCCGGAAAGAGTCGAGAGCCTTTTTGAAGAAGGTTTGTCGAATGCTGTGGAAAACGTCAAAGGTACGGTAAAGCAGTGGTGGAAATTAATTGAGTGTGTTAAATGGAAAAATTCTCCGATGCAACCAGTGCCAGCCAAGTCTCCCAGCGAGGAAGAGTTGGCCGAGGAGCCTCCATGCGTCGAAAGAAAGTGAGCCAATTTTTTTTATATTCCCGGGGATGCTTTTCTTCGTCGAGATGCTTTCTTTAAAACAGAGCTTGGTGAAGGAACGAGAGGGTAGCACCTTGAGGGGGAAGATTTTATTTCCTTCGTACCTTACACGCTGTCGAGTGCACGGGTGAATCGTTATCGGCAGCGTGGCAGAAGACAGACGGTGATGATTTTAATTAAACACTCCCGAAAAATGGATGGACTGCAGTGGAACAAGCAACAAATCGTCGACAGTGAAGTTAGCTGCCTCGCTTGTACCTCGGACTCGACGGTACAGGCAACAGGACGACCGGGGATTACGTGTGAGGATATAAAAGAGTGTTGATGGTGCGAAGGGCAGCTTTAATCTAATAGTGGTTGGTCCTTCGCCATGCCTTGCAAGAAACGTGGGCGAAGAGTGCGCCACACGCCACATGACACATCATGTTACTTTTTTCAATGGCGGAACAGTTTTTATGGCTTTATGTAAGTCTGCCGCCAAGCGCAGACCATCTTTTACTGTAGTTATAAATATTTCAGCAGGGAAGTTTATAAAAAAGGTGTGAACTTATCCATTTCCACTTCTTTTTCATTGTGATTACTTGCAACCGATTTCAGATTCTGTATATAAAAAAACATGTTTTCCTGCATTACGAGATCTGTTGTGCTCGTACTACTTGGCTCCTATTAGTAAACACAATTTCAGCGCACAGTCCATCAGAAATATTTGAAATAGGATTGGAACTTTCCAACTAGGCCATCAGCAAATTGTATGAAGATTTATTGTTGGCTTTTCTTTCGTTCTACAACCGCAGACCGCAGCATTATTAAGGTTATGCGTAGAATGAAAAACCAAGCGGTCGTCAGACTACAGAACGCGCATCCTGATCTGCCTAAAAGGGTATAGATAGAGCGCGGAAGCTTTCTGTCTATACTTTCTTTTTGTTCACTTTTTGATGGTGGTTTTTTTACATCGCAATGGGGATAAAAACGAAACCGAAATCACTGCACGATACCTTGGTCACGGAATAGTCAATCGGTGGACAGTGGATCGCTCGAATGGATTGGCCCATGCGTGTTGTGTTACGTTTCGTTGCATGCACGTCGGCTTGAGTGAAGCCATATGCGATTAATTAGATACTTTCGTCCTGTCCAAATGAATTACGGAAACGAGCTGAACCAAAGAATCTCCGGGCCGTTAATAACTTTTTCTCTCTTTTATGTTTTGCTTCTGCTACGCTGTTGCTAAGAGACCAGGCAGAGATATTGCTTCTGTTAAAGAAAGGAAAAAAAGCAAGACTCGCACTGATATCTGATGTTTTCAAGCATTATTAGTCCGTTAGGAGACAAACAGCTTCTTTCGTTTCTATTTCAATCAACCAACGCGTGCTGCGTAGCATGATTTCGTTATGCTGCAAAAAGCTTTTACCCCCATCTGCCAGCCCATTGACGAACACAGAAACAGGCTAAATTTCTGGCAGCAAAAGATGAGTGTTTGACTTCGCAACTCGTGCTCATTGAGATCATTCCAGATTCATATGTTCATGTGGTGTGTAAATACAATTTCGTTATTTGAGATCCAGTTTCGAATTTTTTTCCAGTTTGTAAAGAAACTGTTTCAGTTTAACAAGTCGAACCTTGCTTTTATTTTTGTCATTGTCAGAATTTTAAGAATTTTTGTCATGCAGAATTTAAATTCTTAGACACTTTGAAGTCAAGATTCCTTCTGTTTCTACTTACAGATCTATGTCCAGACGAAACTGCGTCTGGTACCATGCTGAATCAGCTTGGTATTTGAACTTGGAAACTAACTGTTGCGCTAGCTAAGCACACCTACAACCCTTAACCATGCCCTTATGTTTTTTGGTAGGTAATATGGCACTACCTAAAGTCAGCGGCAATGCAATGCTAAAAGCAGCTAAAGCCTTAAGCCAAAAACGTAATGATGGTTGAGGGGCATATCGAAAGATGAGGTGCTTAACGCATGCAATCAAACGAAATGTCAAACAAATATGGAACAACCAAGGCCCGTCAATACAATCTATGATCACCGGCGAGTTTCCGAGGAAAGCCGGAGAAGTTTTCGAGGAAAACACTCGCTGCTGTAACATATCGTCGTGCCACATGCTATTCTTTGAAACCAACTTTGCATGAAATTCGTCTGTCTCTTGCCCAGGGTACAGTAAAAATGAGGAACAACCATGAGACTACGACATGGCGTCGCAACGATGGCAATTGTATAATATGACCGCTCCGTTCAGTGTTGTTTCATCGGAATTTCCTATCTACATCGTTCACACCCCTGCCTCGGGCTCTCGGTGCCTCTCGAGGGACTCTGCAGAGTGGAAACGCAACTCTTATCCGATCCGCGGCCATTCGGACGATTGTGCCTTTGTGCCGGGGTGCGTGAGAGGCGAAGAATTTATCTCTAATGGTGTAAGTTGCCGCAATCGGTCGGGTCCTGCCAAAGTCAGGGACACTGCGTGAAGGTTTGCTATCGTGCCCCACGACAGGGCAATCATTTAGCGATGAATCCTAACGAAGCAGACAGAGCCGCTGGGGCGTTCTTGTTAAATTTTATTTTACAAATTCAATGACTGCAAAATGCGTATGAAAATTCTAATAGTACAAACTGCCATATAAGATATAAAATTTAAAACCCGTGCCATGTAGTAGGAGGACATGTTTTCATGTTTCTTGATACCCTTAAGAGTAGACTGCGAATGACATGTATTTTCAAGGGTGGTAGACTCATTAAATTAGTATGCATGAGCATCTCGAAGTTGAAGAAGAATTTAACCAAATTACATTCAGGGCAATGCTGTAATGAATGTGACCAAAATTCTTCTCTCATCGTCTTTTTCGCGTGCGCGTATGAAGTCAAATTGAAATACTTGAGCTAGAGCTGTACGCTAGAGGTACAGCCTTGCCATATGGCCACAAGGAATTGAAGAGAATGTTTACCAGGGATGATTTTTTGTAATACGGAGCGGGAAATGAAAACACAATATCGGGTCGTTCTGTGGCTATCTTATTGTTAAAGTGTGTTCCAAAACATGATTCGAACACCCTGCAAAACACATCAATATTATTCTCAAAAATTCTGCGCACATATTCAGCTCTCATAATATTACATGACGAGGGTTCATTATGAACGTCATCTTAAGTCATCAATTTTATCCGTTGTTGAACGGCATAGGCCGTCGTCGCCCTATACGACTGAGAGTTATGAGGTGTGCTTTACTTTCCCAGCATTTAAAATAATAACTTTTCTCGAGCCATTAGGAGTAAATAAAATGGAAAAGCTAAATGCGTACCAATGTTCATTGGCCATCGTATTTCATCGCAGAACGTGTACGATGTTTCTCTGGAGAATTTGATGAGCGTATGAGCCTGTGTCTTATCAGCTTAACAGGGATAAAGGTACATGATACGGACTACAGCTGACGGGAGGAAAACAGCTGTTTAAACAGACGGTTTGGATGAAATTTTCAATTAAAATTGTACAAAGTATGGTCTCTTGGTGAGTACTTTCGCCTTTGGACAAAAGAATGTATTTGTTGACGAACTTTGCTCCATCGTTCGTTAATCATCTTTCCAGGTACTCCAACGATTCAAGAGCATGGATTATCCCTTTCCCACTATATCAAACGCACCCCATATTTTATCTTTTATTGTGAGGCAAGTCCTAGGATTAAGAAAAATCATTTGTTTGTCAATTCTCTATAGCCACATTTTGCGATCTTTTTTTTTGTAAGAGCTTATGGTTAGGATTTTTTTTTTGCAAAATTATTTTTCTCACTTTTGGAGCAATCGTTTGAATATTTCCAATAATTCACTTGGTAGGTACTGAGTTAAGCGATATTGCCATCAGTGACATGGATCGTTTACGGTGTGGGAACATCGTACTGTTGTACACCAGTCCAATGAGCTGTAAAACGTAGCAGCTGATTGGTATTACATTACTTGTTTATTGCTGCTCAAGTGACATGCTCAAGATCCTTGAAGATCTCTTGAGGATGTATTCTTCAGCAAACCACTCCGATACAGTGACAACCTTCAAAAGCGTCATTTCATGCTCCTTGCTCGACACTATGATCCATATGAGAGAAACGAGGTCAAGAGTTCTGTTTGCTTCTTGAAACGGAAATTACAGGTTTGTGTCAATTTGAGATAATGGATGAAAAGAGATGCTTTAAGCCTTATTATTCCGTCACGTTCGACACATGCCGTTAGGGCACATTCGAACACATTTGCTTTATTGTTTGCCAACTAGCATTGTTGGGTACCGGCAATGCGCTTGCAGGGCTAGAATTCTTTGATTTTGTTTTGCATTCATTTACAGCCCCAAAAATATAGCGAAACGGAAGCAAGCATCATTAATGCATCGGTAACGACTTCATTCGGAATAGTAAAGACCTTGCTAAATGAAGATAGATTGTCCGAACTTCGGAATCTTTCGGCAAAGCGATGAGTTCGTCTTTTAGGTCGTTTATACCATTTCACGACAATTTGTCGGTTTGTCGCTCGTTCCAAGGAAGGAAGTTAAATCAAATTAAGACGCACATTTCCAAAAGTTGCTGATTTATTTTATTGCGCTCGTTTGCAAATTCGTGTCCATGTTCTTTAGCATTTGTTTTTGTTTTCGAAATACTCTCTTTCCCACGATCCAAAAGAAGGAAAGGCAGTGTGTTATGTTGCTTTAAGTTTTTTTTTTACCATACCGTAGTAACACTTCAAAACAAACCTTTGTACAGTTCGGTGTAAATCACAACGGAAGTTCCCGCAATCGCACCAGTACTTTTCTACGCGAGTCATTTCTGTTTAAAATGTGCTGTGCGTGCAGTGATAGCTTTTCTAAGGAATCGCTCACACGACGGCTGCATTTGACAATCAGTGTTAAGTCAGCGAAATTATGGGTGGCTTTTGAAGATTTCACATGAAACATGTTCCTTTTAGAATGTGAAGCCATACATTGCGCAGGGTTCTTCGTGGGCTTTTCACGTTAATCTGATCAAAATTGATATCGTGCAGGTGAATGATGAAATGATCTTCTTCCGTTGCTGCCTCCTAACGAGGAAAGTGGTGAAATTGAAGTCGTGCAAAGTTAAGAAGCTCATAAATCCAACCCTTCGCATGCGCCGAGTGCGTCTGTCGAACACAGTATGGTTGAAACGTGTGTAGCAAATAAAACTCAACTAACACCGTTAGTAACTGTGGCCCTTTGGTCGATTTTCAAAATTTTGTCTGCCTGATAGGCCCGAATATGTTCGATCGGAAACATCAGCAGCGGCAATGAAGCGAAAACTTTTCCATGAGCACGTGGTATGGTCTGGGTGAAAGTAGCACCACGTTCAAATGGCATTTGAAACCCCTTGAGCACAGGGTAGCAGTAACCAAAGTCAGAGTTCAAGAATGTTTTTATAAGAATGTATATCAGGATCCGAGATCACACTTGTTTCCCGTTGGGCACATATATACTTATTGGCCATTGATATTTTTTTTTGCAAATCGTGCTAGCATTGGACACAAATTGTGAAAAGTTCTGCTTTATTGTTAGTAGTTGCTTCAGGTGAAGTAGTACCTCTAGGTAGATAAGCTTTTTTTTGCTTATATTCATTATCATCGTTTTTTTTTTTATATAATTCAGCTATCTTCAGCTGTGGCGCACAATTTACTGGGAACAGGGAACATTACTGGTTTTTTTTTAATGTAGAATCTTTTGTGAAGCATTCAATTAATGCAACAGTTTGCATTTAAAGACGTATACGTCTTTCAATCATTTACCTTTCAAATTTAAATCCATTTCTGGTAGTAAAAATCACATTTGTACGAAATTCACGATTTTTTTACACTTGGTTAACGGTTACATTACATTCCACTGAAACACTTAGACGATATTTTGAAATGACACTTTTCTAGATTCTTTCACCTAAACAATATGAATTAATTGCCCGAAATATTAAAAACACGCACTTCATTCCGAAAAATTCACTGAATGAAACACAAACTATGTTCTCCAGTAGTGCATTTCCTAAAGGTAAACAACTAAACTAATCGATGTCTTCGCAGCCTCCGTCCCGAGAACGCGTGGTTCGTGACCGGTACCGTGTTCGGCTCCAAAGGATGCGCGAGGGCTTCCGTTCGTGTTGAAATCGAATGTTGAAATGAAAGTGAAACTCGTCTACCCAGTCGCGTCACCCAGTTGTGGAAAACACCCGGCTACACGTACAAGGAAAATGCCGGCATGGAAGCCGGGGCACGCGCTGTGAGAGTAAAGCTCTGGCACAACATTCCACATCGCTGCGGTGATACGAAAGCATTTTGAATTTGTTGGAAGCTATGCGCACGCTTTTTCTAACCTTACTTGAGCTTTTTATTTTGAAGCTTGTATAGAGAAAGACATAGAAAATCACGATGGATAATTGCATCGTACGAATAAACGATGATTTAACTTTTTTTTAAATCAAGTGTCACAAGCAATAATATGGAAACTGATAGCTGAACAGCTCAACACGGTACTGTTGTTTGAATTGAATTACACTTCTGATATAGGTCACTTATCTCCTTGATCCTATTCTTGTTGCTTGAATTGAACGGAACCATGATTACATTAGGTATTACTATGAATCAAACTGAATTAATTCGCTAATAGCGATATTGAAGCCTGTAAACACAGTCTTACTTACCATTATTGACAAACAAACAACAAAACTAATGAAAACTAAATCCTGCGATGTACGGAAGAAATTGCTGTACTGTGATGTAAGATTATCTTAACCGCAGAATAGTTTTTTTTAACTGCTTTCATTATTTTCTATACCAACATATCTATAATTCAGCTTTTCTACAATGAAACACAAAACAAAAACTACATTCGATGTTGACCATTGGTACTAATGTCAAATGACTGATATGTTTACTTCGCAACGTCTATGTTTATAGATGGTCCTTTTTATGACATTTTTTTTACAAAGAGAACTTTTTTTAATAAACTGCTAAGCCAAATATTACTTACCAAGGCACTTCATTTGTCGAGCGATCTTAGTCTACCATAGAAAATCATTTCACTGATCGCGAACAAGCGTCATGACAAATCTTGTAAGGATTTTCCATAAATCTGTACCTTAATTGACGATGTCATTTAACTATTAGATTATTCTGTTTATTTGATGCTTTGTAAATGCGGCTTATCCATACAGCACTTCTTTTTACTGTAGTAGAAACGGTAAAACTATTAGAGACATGTGTTGGTTTCAAACAGTATTCATTATTTTTATCAAATATTTATTCAAAGATCTATTTCCACCAATTAAAAAAACGTTGCGATTATTGGAATGTCAACCAGCAGCGAATATCAATTTCGTAGTTTTTCCTTTAGTTGACCGACCTTTTCTGTCTTTCAGGCTTACTGATTCTAGCGATGAACAAGGGTATTTTTGACTTTTTGTCAATGATTATAGCAGCAAACGGTTGATCGGCAATGAACTCCGCATTCCGAGGCAGGCTGAGTGGAATAATAGTTCCCACCGTAACGCTGGTTGCAGTCGTTCCACGCTCGTTAACAGATAAAAACGACTTTTGTTTGACATTTGAAATTTTTACATCAGTGTTGGATAATTTGGCGAATGGTTTTCCGTCACTAAACACACTTCGCAAACCCATCTGAAATGAAGGTCGATAAACAAAAAATGGGATTCATAATTAGCCGAGACGTTGATGGCAGCGTTGAATGCGAAGTGCTTACCTGTTGTAGTGGTTTAACGAGCGCAACCTCACTTTCAGCTTTGAAAACTGGTAGCTTCACCTTAATTTTTCCCTTATCGTTCTTTTCGATCTCTGCGAGTATGTTTTCCAAATCGCCTATTTTGAAGTTTAGCAGCTCTTCATCTAGTTTGAAACGCTTTGCAGGGAGCAGCAGAATCATAGACATCTCATCGCCGCTGTATGGGAGCTCGACCCACAACAGCTTCTGATCGTCTTCGTTAGGACCCGTGTAGCCGTAACGGAGCTTATGAGAGAGCGTCATCATATTGCACGGATGTTGCTTATCTCCTCCCAAATAGAAGGTATCGCGTGATGTGTTATTGAAACTGTACAGCCAGGTTCCGTTGAAGTAGATAGCATTCAGCAGCATGAGCTGGGTAGCCGGATTCAAAGAACCTGGAATGCAGAATAACACGGCATTAAATGATGACGAGCTACCTAGTCGTAAACACATATCATATGCGACACTTACGTTCATCAATAATGGAAGTAATTTTCTCGCGAGTAGTTATGCTGACCCAGTGGTTGATTTCATTGGCCGCGACACGTGGATTGGTAAAATCCATTTCCTGCAACGGCACTTTGTTTCGGTTGAGCGAATCCTGAAATGCGGGCAAGAGCTCGATCTGAGGCGATTTGAAAATCTGCGAGGCAACATCAAGTTTGTATTTTGGTTGTTCTTCTGCCGTAGATTTTGGTTGAAATACGCCGCATATCTCTTTGAGATCATTCGTGCTAAGCTGTAGAATCGTTTTCATTTCCTGGCGTGTAGCCTCCGATGCACCATCGTTCAGGTAGGAAAGTAGTGTTTGAACCATGACGGGGCTCAGGATGTAGTTGTCAGGACTGCCTTTGGGGAAGGCTGTTTGGAACAGCCGGAGCGAAAAGTCCATTATTTTTCTACTGTATGTAACATTGGTCGCCGGGGGAGTTTCGATGTCTTCATCACCCCTTTGAATTTGTATGCCTGGAATCGTGGTTGGTTCCGTGGCTCGATCAACGGCATTGGACGAGGCCACATCGTAATTATTGCTGGCCGTACTAGTAGTTCGAACCTCATCGCTCGATGGACAACGGTTTGAGAAAATTGGACTGCTGCTAGAGCATTTCTTTAGACTAGGGTTTTTTCTCAAATAGGCTTCAAACTGTTTATCACACTGGCTGTGCGAGATGCTGTTGTATTGACAAAATTCATCTTGGGTTAAAGTGGTGGTTCCGGTGAATGCGTAACTTTGACACAAGACTGCGGTGGCAAAAGCTGAAATAAAATAAATACTAATCAAAATGCTGATGTTGGTAAATGAGATAGAATTTTAAAAATAAATAGCGCGCCGCTACCGAAACAGTGAACTACCTAGAGCCCGTTAGATTCCCAGCATGAGCTCATACGAAACTGTCAAAACACTCGGCTACCTGTTTAGCAGCTATTATCTTAAACAAACTTGTTACCGCAAACACAATGTTCCGTGGGTATCGATTCTTGTTCCATCGCAAACGATTCCGGCCTGTCCGGTTTGGGAATTTCCAATGGGTATGATCGAAACGGAATTTACCAACACTACAATAATAGCGGCCATCTCCAGCGATGCACACTGAGGCAAGCATCAATTGAAAGAATTAGCAAACCGAGGTCGATCAGATGCTTTGTAGAGGTTACAGGTCGAACGAACGGGCTGATAAGATGCGATCTTTTCCAGAGGAATCCGTATGGGTGAATCAAAACTTGTACTGCCTTGGTATTAAACCCAAAACCAATATGTGCTACCACTAAACCGATTACTGGACACTGCGCATTGCTTACCCAAAAGGCTTAATGCTTGAAACATCATCATGGTTGCTTTGATGCAGCTAGCTAATCCTGGTTTCGTCGTTCTCGATGAAGGGTTCCGAGTAGACAGGGGTGGTAGGAGGCCACTTCTATATGGCACGATCACACGAAGCTGCCCTGTTCTGATCGATCAAGAGCTACCACGATACTGAAACGGCTGCGACTGGCGATCCTCGAATAAGCATGCTGCCCGGTCTCATGTTTAACGTGACGACGACTGGTTTTCAGTTCTGGGTAACTCACTCACACTCGTTCGCCAGCGCTGATCTACCGCGATCGTACGAGCAACGCTGTTCCGTTATCTCATTCCCTCAGCTTGGGATTCACCGAGCCATCTTCATCGATGCGTCTGCTTTCTACCAGAAACAAACTGGATTTTGATACGTTGTGTGGCCTTCATATGATTTTTTTTTGTTTGCTTTTACGCATTTATTTACGCTACTCAACGTTACATCGGTCAGTGGCAGTGATTTCATTTTTACAGTTTTGCAAACATACACATAATTTAGAAATGAGTTTAGTTCTTTTCATGCGGGTTTAGCACGAATCGAATGATTGCCTACTTACAGGAGAACATCTTACAACAGACAAAACCAACAATGACGGCTGTGTAGTCTTACCTCGATCACCAAAGAACAGCTTACAATAGCTCAATATATCAGTTCATTTTGTCACGATTTATTTTTAAGATTCTTTAGAATTTTTAACTTTATGCTTCGCAAAAGCGGAACAATCCAGCACAGATATGCCACTTTAGATTCTTAGTATCGCTTACAGAGATTTTCTACGCCTTCGTGTTATACCGACATTATACACCATCAAATCTGGCTCTACCGCACCGGTTTCCAGTACTTCAGGCCGGTAATTCAACCTTGGCCACAAACATAGGATACCTGTTGATTTTATCTACAATCATCACGACAAATGGTTGGTCGACAGTAAAGTTAATTGTCACTGGTGGTGGTGCTGCACTGAGAGCTACAAAGGACAGTGAGGCGGCTGATGTCGCGGTAGTACCCTCTTCGTCAACCGAAATGAATGTACGTTGTGTGACATCATCCACTACCAGCGGCTCATTGGACAGCCCTCGCAGAGCCTGGTTGTTCAGGAAGATCTCTCTAAGACCCAGGTTCTTGAGGGTAGGAACCAAGGTAACGCTACTGTACACCTCAAAACGCGGCAATCGTAGATGAACCTTGGTGACTGCTCGAGGCACGTTTATGTCTTCCATGATTTCATTCAGATGTGCTTCTCCCATCTGGTTAATGGATCGTTCCAACTGGTACGGTGCTTGCGGAAGCATCACGACCATCGACAACCCATTAGTCCCTTCGTAAGGTAGCTCCAGCCACCTTATACCGTCATTGCCCGGCAGAGCGATCTCGCCAGTCCGGAATTTGTTAAACTGATACATCATTGGCACTTGCACAGGAGACTGGTTGGGACGTGCAAAGAATGGTTCGTTTTTGGTCTGGGTAAACTGATACTTCCACTTTCCTTTGAAATAGATAACGCTGGCCATCACAAGGCGAGTGGAGCCGTCCAACGATACTGTAATGGGATTACATTAGCAATAAGCTGCTGTACAGTTGAAACCAAAGCAATAGTAAAGGCTGTACCCTCTATTGAGCTCTCTACTTACCAGGTGAGAGAATTTCTCGGATGACACCACGGGTTTTCGTCGACACCCACTGATTGGCAGTAGCGGCAGCAGCCTGCGCATTGCGGAAGTCCACATTCTGGAATTCCACACCATCTTGCATCGCTTTTTCGCGTACTTCTCTATTTATGGTCAAGTCTTTGCCAGTGATGTAGGTCATGGCGTAGTCCAACAGATTCTCTGAGGAGCGGTTAACTGCTTTCAACTGCGTTTGAATCAATGGTTTCAGTTCATCTGGCGAGGCGAAGAGCGCCGACTGAAGCTCCCTCCTAGCTTGCGGGCTAGCCACGTCATTCAGACTAGCTAGCAAGGTCTGAGGCAAGATTGGACAAATGACGCTGTTTCCGCTTTGCGGCAGTAGGACCGCCTGGAAGGGAACATCACGATGAAATTAGTACAATTTATGCATCATATTTAATGCACAGTCATTAATATTTTACCTTCAACATACTCCAAGCGAATTTCAGCGCTCCAGAACCGCCCGGCCCATTTGGTCGGTCTGTTTGTTGTCGGAATGCCTGAAGCTGCCCCCGCTGCGCAGTAGCCGATAGTGGTTGGTTTCGCGAAGGCAGTGGATCTGGCTGATGTTGAGGCTGATTGGTCTCCTGCGCCGGGAAATGTATATTTTCCGACACATCTACGCGTGATTTCAATACTTCGTGCGCTCCATTAATGTAAACGTTTTGCGGTGGGTAGTATGGGTTTTGAGAATTTGGGGGATTAAAGAACGCATTGACGTCTAGCGAACCGATTCCTTGCTGCTGAGGGCTGCAATTGCCAGTTTGTAGCAGAATATACACGGTGGTTGCTGGAAGGAAAATGAAAAAGCATCTTTATGGGCTCTAGCGCTTATCATTACATTAAGCATCTTTAAACGTGCAACTGGCCCATGTTCCACTGTTTTATTATCAGCAAATTTCTGCAAACATCCAACGGGTGCCCCCATTTTATGAATTGCATTTTTTTTTTTGCAAAAAACAGTTTTGCATTTTGTTCCTCTGACTGGTTTGGTACCGCATCGCCGGGAAATCCCGTTCCCTATTTACATAATTTCTTCTTACTACCTGATGATTTCTTTTTCTTACACGCTATGTATGGACCTCTGGGATGATCATCTTTCAGGGATTTGTGTTTTAGCGATCTGGAAAATCCAGCACATCTTTATGAAGATCATGGGATTTTTTGGAGGTCATTTTTCATGAGAGCTGCCACTGCAAACACGTTCTACCGGCTGCTGCACAAGACAATCTGCCACGGTCACTACACACATACGTAACTTTACACATACATTCAACAGACAATATCATCAATCTGGTGCACTCTACGGCAATCCGTATTGAAAAAAATTGAATTTCCCTGCGTGGAAAGTGACTTAAGTCTTGGGTTTGGGAATATTTATATTTTAAAATCTTCAAGTTGAACGATAAACCCTTGAACGGTATCCTTAAGCGAAGCATACTCTGTACAATGTAAAATACTATTCCTAGTTTCAGTTTTTACCTTTCTATATAAATGAAGATCTTGTGACTTGTACCTATCAAATGATAGGTTGCAAATAAATGAGTTCAGGATTGTCAACTTACCGCACAATAAACCACTCCTCCACCAATTACGATTGCCAGAGGCTAAATGAAGATCCATGATGCTCACTAAACGATGGTCAATTTATGACGAAAACTTCCAAAGCACATCCAAACACAGAAGATACAACCAGCTCAGTTTCCGTATCGAACGATAGCGCGAGCGATGGGTTTTTTTTTTGTTGACCTTTCCAGCGGGCTACGTACCAGTGCTGCTCCACCGCCTTGTCACACTCGATGACGATGCTCCGCGGCGAACAGGTTTCTGTCGGAGAGGGATTTCCCTGAGCGCTAATCAACCGGTGTTAGCCAGCAGTGGTTTGTGTATGCTCGTGGTGGTAACCAACAGCGTGCGATAGTGTTTCACTGAGTCGAGTCGCTGCGATGCACGCCAAGACAGAACTGCTCTGCTCGGTGGCTGTACTGTGACTGAGACGTGCTTGCCCGATCGCTAATCCCATGGTTGCCGGTATATTTTCGGGGACACCGGAGAAACCTGTTATGGGCGACCGGCTTCGGGTTTAATCATTTGTTGTGTGTTATTGATGCTGGCTATTGTCACATCACCGTGAAATATCTGCCTTCCGGTGTCGTTGTGAATATAAAGTGTAGGCGGTATGTATTCCTCGCGGCCTGTGACAGGGAAACAATCCTTGTTGTGGCGGCTTATCAATTGATTATAATCAACCCAACCAACATTAGTGCCGTATCCAGGTTGTATCCATCGGAGGTAGAATAGTTATCCGGGGCGGGTTTTAATTCGCAACGCATACTTGTTAAAGGCTGGGTTATACGTAATTTGGGGGAAATCCAAATATTCTGCAATCCGGTTTTTGAGCGATTATATTTCTGTAGGCACACTTCGAAAAAAAATGTAGCACAAGATATCTATATGGTTTTTTTTTTTTATTTGATTGTAAGGTGGAATCTTTCGTTTCAGATTTCATTTTGAGTGATACTAGGTTCAGTTTGGGAACAATTTCGGTAGCAGATAAAATGGGATTATAGCGGAAACCATTCAATTGTTCCAGCACGATTATCCTCGACCCGTTAGCTAGCTTAGCGTTAGCTGAAAGTGAAAAGATAGTTTGTTGTAGACGAACGATAGATCGCGCTCAACAGCAAGATTGCAATACATGGAGGCAACAACTTGGCAAAGTACATGCAGTTTGCACCATTTTATTACGAGTAAAAATTCTCCTTCTTTTTTACAATAAAGAATCATAAATAATCAGTAGCTTTACCTAGCAGTCTGTTACGTTCTAGGTGCGATCTACATAGTAGCACCGCCCATTCCGGTTCCCATGTTGGCGAATATTTCGCATACCAGGCAGGTGTTGATGTTCCGATGTTCTGTAGTTTCTCAATCCGGTCAAACCAAAAGATGATGTCTCTCGAGCGATAGAACACGTGATCTACAGTTTTGAAATACCTCTTTGAATCATATTTCAGAACGAGACCGTTCGTCCGATAGCTTCATCTGATTCGTGTGTTTGGTTGACCGTGATGTCTTCGGTTTTGCTGGGCTTCATTTGTACTACGTCGGCACTGTCGTCGATCGTCATCTAGTGGAACTTTGAATGAACTATTCCATTAGAAGAGATTCGGAATAGAGTAAAGACGTGAAGAGATAAAATCGAACAGCTAGCAAATGCTTGCACTTTTGGTCCAGAATGGAAAAAACGCACCCATGTGATGCGGTTCTAGATAGTTGATTCGAATTTTCGTAGTCAATGCCAGCAGAAGATAAGAGGAACTACAGTAAGTTCGTGGCAATTAGTGTCCAATGCCTGAAATCAAACATTCCTGGATGGAGCTTCACCCAGAGTTGCGGAGCTCAATATAAGCTCTTTAACTCTTCGCCATCGCATATCTCATATCGACAGGTATGCGGCTAGCGCATTACGGGAATTTGGATCCGGTCTGGAACGGATCAGTAAAATGCGGACAGAATCTGAACTCTATCTCGTGCTATGACTACGTATGTAACATCTGCCTGCTATCAAACACTACATGTTATGCTTAATAGTTAAAGGTGTACGTATGCTTGACGCATCGTTGGGTTCGTTCACTCCGCGTACGGAACATCCGTGATTTTGCCAGCAACGATCACGATATCATCCACGATGTCGCGTACGAAGAAAAGGAACGGCTTGTCAGCAAGGAACTGTTCTCGATCATTTTCCAACGTTTTGGCTTCGATGGTATTCGTGGCGGATAGTGCGTTCTCGCTGCTAGATCCCTCATCGACGCGGATGGACACGTGCTGCACCAGCTCGTCGACGTGGATTTTCTGCTCATCGGTGATACCGCTCAGATCGGCCTTCGAGGTAAACATGGTGATCAATCCAAGCTATAATTTAATATGCAAAAATTGTGAGAAACCATCCA
>NC_064874.1:24161902-24169402 GCF_943734745.1 Anopheles darlingi | reverse complement strand
TCCACTCTCCCACACATTGGTCATGGTCAGACAGATGCAATCGATGCGCGAAATGCAATCCAGCGATCGCTACACGCTACCGGCCACAGGGCCGATGTTTTGGCCGATTTGCGTTCGCTCAGTCATGGTCCACCGGAGGCTGGCTGGCTGCCAGGGTGGTGATGCTGATACGGATCTCCCTCAAAGCGGCCAATCGATGTAAACACCAACCAGCAGGTGGCAATGAAGGGGAATGCGACTGATTCCTGCTTTCTATTTTTTTGCAAGATTACAAAGTGAATCTGGGCTAATGTGGCTTTTGTTAAAGAAAAAAAAACATGCTGCCTAAAGTCATCTTCGTCAAGCGCTTGTTTATTTGCGAAAATCCTGAAACCTGACTACTGCGGAAAGCGAAACTCATTCGCTCCAAAGCTCCAAATGTACAACAAACAAATCGAGGATTCACTTTCTGGCTAAGACCTGCCTGCGATAGCCACTGCTAAGTGATTGTTCATACGGATTAGAGATTCCGGTGTTTGGTCTTCATGAGCGGAAAGAATCGTGGATAATTTTGGAAAACAAATAATGTGATGACGCACGCATTGGGTTTGGGTCTTCTTTGCACCCCCGGGCGCCATAATTTGCTAGGAATTATGCGTGCGTCCGGTACCATGTTTGAGCGGCAAAGGTATAAAGTAGCCAACACCCAGCTTGGATTTTATTTCTTTTCTTCTTCCATTTTTCCCTCCCGCCACTTTTTTTTCGGTCATCGACCATCGACCACCATTGTCGACAGCAGCCGGGCAGCGTTTCGGAAGAAATAAGAGCGAAAGTGTGATGAAACCGTGATTTAATGTATTGCTACAATTGCGCGGCCACATCATAAAGTGAGGGGCGGGGTGGCTGGACCGGACCGATGATTTATGGTAACAAATTTTCGCACGATAGCCGCGTCGCGGTATGCGTCGACTGGCCGAAGGGGCCAATGGACCATGGCCACAACGGAACGGGCTCGAAAGTACGACAAAGGTTTAAAGAAAATGGCAGCCCGTTCGGTGGGACCATCCTCTAACGGCCAACACCTATCATGGGCACAGCACGGTAGCACAAGGGGCTACTAGCGCTGGTAATTATGCGGCCAGAGGCGTCCATTTTAAGGCAGGGGTTGTTTTTTTTTAATAGAAATAAAAAAAACAATTCCACCGTGACCAGCCGATTACAGAGTCCACAGAGTGTGTGTGTGTGTGTTTGAACTGAGATTCGTTTGGTATTTTCTCAGCCAAACAGAAGCAGTTAATTGAGACCGAGACCTCCGCTAGAGGTTGAGCTGAAGATGAATTAACCATGCTGCATAAGTATGTTTCCACCTGGTATTAATCATGAAGTGCACAAATGCCCAAAACAAACCGGATCACGCATCAGATTCGGTTCCGATTGTTCTACATGTTCGAGATCGACTGTTTGGTGTATCCGCCAGCACGCGCTTGTCTACAACGATTTTTTTTATGGGGCAAGCAACGGTGCATCGGTTAACATTCTAGCCCCGTAATACTTCCATCATCTCGATGGCCCCGATAGTACTGTTTCGCTGTTCGTTCGAAGTAGTTCGATGTTTATGTTAACCCGCTGATATCGATAGAACACCGACGGTTGTTGTACCGTCAACCATTCGACTGTGAACGGATCATACGGTCGGTACGCGCTTGTCGAACAACTTCCCCAGGCCGATCGCGAGCAACTGCACTTGTCAGCAGCGAGATGCACCACTTGGAGTAACGTGAGGCACCGATCGCGTCACGGTGCTGCATCGGGCATCGGGAGGGAGGGATCTCCGATCTCTACAAGCCCTACCGAACGAGCTCATGATTGATGACGGATGAGCGAGGACGCGATGATGGTAGGGATTGTTAATTATTACTAGACCAATCGTTACGCTCCGCCGGTAAACTGATTTCTATCACAACGGAAGGTGATGAAATGGTGCGCGTAGCGCCTAAGGAGATATCCAGGCATGTTATTTCGACATCGTCGTCTTCTTCATCGCTGGGATTCTATCGCCCTTCGCGTCGAATTTTCTTCTGTAATGCCGGTGAAACCAAATAGCTGACTTCGGTTGACGTAGTTCGGTTTTTTTCTGAGGTTTTTGTGGCGATTGGCGGCGTTCTCCTTTTTGCGGATCCACCTTAATTTGCGTTTGCCTGTGTTCGGCAGCAAACGTGGGTGTGAGTGTCGCACGAGGGGCATGAAACTGCAAAAATCACTGTTCTTTGTGACCTACAGACCGCAAGCAAATGCTACTTTCTTTGGGAGTGGCCACAGTGTTGACCTTAATCGATTTTGACGATTTCCAAAAGCACGATCGCGTGTTACCGTCTCGCTGATTCGAAGGGAACATTCTTGCGGTCGACGTCGTTGTTGTTGTTGTCGTCGTCGTCGTTGTCGTCGTTCCGGTTTCTGCGGACGGCGATGACCGTTGTAGTGGGTGTGAGACAGAGCGCCCAAAAGACGAAAAAAAAACTGTACCGACTGGTGTGGTGTATCGGTCAGCTCACGTTGACGACCATGACCCATTAAGCACATCGTAACGGTTCACGGCGACGGTCAACATTCATTTCCTTGACATGACGACTGACCACGGCTAGCGGATCGGTTTCACCATAAATTGTGGTACGCTTCTGCCGCAGTTTAGCTGATTGGCTCGGGGCCAAGGCTGCGGATTCTATCTAAAGCGGAAGAGCATGAATGGAAGGGAGCGCAATGCAATGGCCAACTCTTCTGATGGATGACGATCTGTGCCGCTAGATAGCGCGCTCGAGCTTCGAAAGAAACCTCACTAATCAAATTCGCCATCATGTTTCACTGACATCGTCCGTGGCGTTGGTGGTCATCGCTCGGTGTGTCAGATCGTTAATGTGGTTGCTTTTCCGGCCGCGAGACGATCATCATGTCCTCGATCATGAGACAGTTCCACTTGAAGGTGGAACTCCATGCACCGTTACTTTCGTTAATTAGTGACCAACGACGCCAAGCCAAGCGGATGCCATCGGACGGGCGAAGGCTTTCGCGGAGAACCACAACAACAAGAACCTCGCAAATTAGCACATCCGATGACATTCGCCCGAAATATCGGACCTTTTTTCCCCCGGACCGTTACCATACCACCCAATGCCTTGCGCCAATCGCCTCGCGTCTAACCATCAACGAGCGGATCAGATCAGAGGCGGCGGGTTTTTGGGTAGCGACTGCTATGTTGTGCGAGAAGTGACCCGAACCGCGATGAATTGGAATCTTTCTCTCCTGGCCTGGACATTGACCCGCTACAACAACCAGGCGGGTTCGGTTTAAAAATAACATACCCTTGGCACACCGTGTTTTTTTTTTTCGTCTCAAAATGGAGGCTGTACCGATCCGTAGCATCCTGCAATCATGCGCTCGTGGACGCGCCAACCCCCCTTTGCAACCCAGCTCACCGCGGTTCCTGTTGGAACCGTCCCGGCTGGCCGGATAATACGGGATTGGGGTGAGATGGGTCGCGACTTCATGACAGAGCGAAGCCGAAGCCGAAGGTGGAAGGATAAACCTTGTATGCAAACAGGTTCTTCAACTTGCAACTACCACTGGAGCGAGCCGAGGGTGGATGGCGCGATGATGGTCTTGATGGTAGCGAGAGAAAGGAAAGGAAAGGAAAGGAAAGGAAAGGAAGGAACAGACGGAATACAGGAAAAACGGGTCACATGAAATAAAACCAAACTAAAGACCGTGCGCGTAGAACATGGCTCGGGCGCGATCGGACGATCGTTGTCTTTCGCTGCACGAGCGTGGATTTCAGACGGAGACGAAGGCGCTTCTCTTCGATTATCTTCTCCACCTTTCGATCGGTGCCGCCGCCGCCGCCGCCGCTGCCAGGCCGCCGTCACCGCTAACCGCATTCAGATGGACAAATGCGGCCTGGTCAAGCCAATGTACAGTTATAATTGTCGGACCGTCGCGAGAAACCGTCGCGTCGCTGGCCAGCTGGACGGTGGATGGTAGAAGAATCAAACGAATCCGAGAACGAGAACCCTTGAGCCGCAATTGCAATATTGATTTAATGGAGACCACGGAACGCCTTGAAACGCCGTCCAATTATTAAGAAAATTTTCCATTACAAGAAGCGATACGTTGGTGTCCCTAAAGGAGAGCGATTTGGAGATGGCGGTACGAGAACGAGCGAAGGCAAAGGATCACAACTCGCTTCTGGGGTAACGGTATCAATTGAGGTTCATTTTTATTGAACAGGATAAGCAAAGCAGGACGGCCAGTTCACTTCCCGACCGGTCTACAAGGTGCCGGAGCCGGAGCCGGAGATTGGCTTCAACGATTGGATCTGGGAGTGCAATTGCTGGTAGTAGTCCAGCGACTGGGCAGTGACGTGCGTAGCGAACTTGTTTCTCAAGCGCTCAAACACCGCTTTTTGATCATCCGATTCTGGAACCCTATTCAGCTCGTCCGCCAGCTTGGTTAGCGGCCAGAAGTACTCGGCATCGGCCACGATGGTACCATTATCGTCCAGCAACGGCTGTACGATGGCCTCGATTGTCTGCAATCGTTCCTCCGCCGTCGGCAGTTGGTCGGGCAGTTCGGACAAATGCCAAAGAGCAGCGGCACTGACTTTGCTTCCTTCGGCAGGTTGGAACAGGCTCTGCCTTAGGTATGCGTAGTGCTTCGGGAAGCGAGTGGCCAGTGAAGCAATGGTACTTAGGTCACCGGCCATTGTGCTCGCCTGGAGTTGCTTCAAATACTCGGTCGCCTGTTTCGCCCTGGCTTCGAGGTTCGGCTTCTTGGTGTTGATAATGTCGATTGCCAGAACAGTTTCCAGTACGGGATCCTGGGATGACTTTACCACCGCTTCGACCTTATCGTAAACATCCGGTTGCTGGTCGGGCCAGGGGAAATTCCACGCGAATGCCAGCAACTCCTCGGCATTCGATGGACTCTGTCGTTGAACGAGATGGCCGATGTTGCGAACCTGGCTCGACTGATGGAACAGTGCCTGTTGAATGCGTCCGGCTCCGAGTGAGGTGTAGGCAAGTGTAGCCTGCAGTTTCGCTATATCAGCCCAGACCCGCTGGAACTGGCTCTCATACTCACGATCCAGTGACTCCAGGGAGGCTTTCAGGGGCTTGAACTTGTCTTTCATCGCTTGCAGTGCTGTCTCCAGACTAGCCACTAACGCCCGACGTTCCTCCTTCGGACGGTATGGAGGACCTTCGCACTTCCTACGCAGAAGCTCGTAATCGGCAATGTTCTTTGTGTTGCGACAGGGCTTGCCTACTGCACACTCGTTCCCTGTCTTGATCCACGTCGCAATCATGTTTTCTAGCTCGCTCTCCGTGAGGGCTTTCCTCCGAGAACACACTACATCAGCCACTGGTTCCAGCCTGAGCGCATCGGATTGGGTTGGCAGAAGGATACAAAGATGAACGAGTATGATGGCGACACCACAGACACCAGAGAAACGCCCCATCGCTGATAGATGATATAGTTGGTCAGTCTGCAGAACGAGGTTGCCAGAACGGTAAAGTCTGGTTCAACCGATAACGGGGGGTTTTTATAGAACCGGGTCGAAACCACCGAGCGGACCATCGGCTCTATACGCAGATGACCGTTGTTGATTCAGCTACAATTGGCGTAATGTTTGCAGACCGCTCAAAGAGATTAATTGGCTAATCAGTCTGACCCGTCTGTGTCTTTCGAGGTAGTGTGCGTGTCAATGCGCTGTTAGAATGAGTGCAATCGAGATAAACGAGAGGCACAACATATGCGGTGAAAACGGCAAAGATTTATGAGACAAGGACGCTGCCCAACTGTAGACTGAAGCATATCTTCTTTGTTCGCCAAGCCACATAAGCCCACGAAGATGGAAAAAGGTGTATTCCATTCCCTATTTCAAAAGATGCCCACCATATTATCTTAACTAGGATATCATAAGTAATCTAATCGCATTTTGCTATCGGAAATTGTGTATATATAGTTGTAACATGATAATAAAAACAATTTTAAGAACTTACACATCGCCACGAACTTCGAGAAGGATATCATCTTCACTGCTGGTGTTGCTCTTTCACGACGTAAAATAAATAAAAGATACGAAAAGTTTGCTCTTCACTTTCTACCTCTTCACGTTATGGTTTGTGTGTTTTTAGCAGCCGGACTTCGAAGCAATGACCGCAAAAAGTCCCATCTGCTTGCGTGATGCAGGTGGCAGGACACGACGCGCGAGAGTATTTATTTGAACACCGACAAAGCGAAATCGGCAGCCCGTTGCCCGTTGATGCCTTGGGCAGAACTTTCTCCTTGATGGCGCGGTATGCAAAAAAAAATACACACAATCGAAGACTGTTTGTTTCTGTGATTCGCGTGGTCTTGAACTCCACGGAATACGGCGATGCACTTACTGTGCTGCACCACTTTCACACACCGACACAACAGATCGTATAAACGTATCCACTGGCATTCACGATATCACGCACATCCCCTTCAGGGTAGCAGGTTGTAGCAGGAGGCTGGCTTCCCGATCCCGACAAGGTTACACAACCTTATGTTACCTAATGGGAGCGCGAAGACGAGTTTTATACGCCCGACCCCGTCGATCGGGACGCTCGGGATGGGTTCTGCTCGAAGTGATCCTCTCGAATCGCGCCGATTCGAGCGGAGAGAGTTCGAGCAGCGAAAGATTTCCCTCCTGGAGCTCCAGGAGAGCGTGCTATCCGTGGTGGTTGCCGATCGAGACGCGCATCCACTGCGAGATTGGATCGTCCACCGATCGCGTCCACCGACGCTTTGGGACTGCGAGATCTCTCGGCGCTACTCTATGCTGCTTGACGACGTGCGGCTCTCTGCTACGAAACCGTATCCCCACCGCGGTCGTAGTGCTCCCCACCAGTTCTTGGAACGTGCAGCGCATACGAAGTGGTGGCCCCCAGTAAGCTCCGCTCAATTATTGTTTCCGTATCCGGAGGAGACTTTCTTTTCCTTCTCTTACGTGATCGTGATGCTGTTTTCTCTCGAGAGATTGATAAAATATTTTATTCCTATCGTTGGTTCTCTTCTGAAAAAGCATCCATGTTTCCTTTAACAATTGCAAAAGCGAAAAGAGAACGGATTGATAATTCAATGGGCATTATCTCTTCAAACGAAAGAACGAACTATTCAACGCAGCACCTCTGGAATGAGAAGCAGTTGTTCGAGCAGTTCCCAGTGACATCAATGCTCAGAAGACGAACCCGCGACTACCGATATAATGGACAGATCCTATTCCGGCACAGGTTGCAAGAATGGCAAAATATTATAATGGCAATAAGGAGCCATTCCAGAAGGCTCCAGAATCGTTTCAGGAAGCCAATTTGTTGCCGTTATGGGATGAAAACGATGTGTTAAGAACAATGATTTGCAGCCGTTGTATGAGTTTTCAAAGAGCTTGATCTATTCAGTAAAGAGTTGAAATCCCCAAACCAACATTTCAAATATACAGGTAGCGAC
>NC_064874.1:24136902-24156902 GCF_943734745.1 Anopheles darlingi | reverse complement strand
AAATTCAACATGACAGAAAGAGATGTAGCTAGAAAAGAAAGAGAAAGGGCTCACTTATCGATCAGCTGTTTCGTCCCAAACGTACTAAATGTATGAACAACATAGCGCATGCTTAAACCACTGGAGTGAGAGAGATAATCATATTACGCTCTGCCGTTCTTTCACAGCATGGTCGCTTTGTTGGTAAACAAAGCATGCGCAACGATGATCATGTGGAGCGTTTCTCATGGAATTAATTGTAATAATTTCAACTCTATTCATTGTATTCCGACAAAATGGAAAAGCGATGGGAGCATGCGCTTAAGCTGGAACACTGCGTACAACTAGCAGCTGCTAGCTCCGCTTTACTCGATGCTGAAGCGCAACACCGTTCTACAAGAGCTTTGGTTGACGGTGGTGGAAAACTTTAAAACGAAAATTAGGATATTTAGAAGGACGGGGAGGGACTGGAAAACACTTCTGTAATGATAAACAAAAGTCTATTGCATAAAATGCCTCCTCATCCCTCTGCTAATACCTTGATTTATGTTTTGTAGTCTTAATCCCGTGAACAAAACAACACTCACGTGATAGCAAGTGTTAATAGTGGGTTTTTTCCAAACGAATCATAATTTACACGTCGTGTATGTTGCTGCGTGCCCGTTGGATTTGAATTTGAGTTTTCAAAAATCTTCGCCCCTACTTTAAATTCGCCTGTCGTGAGCTATTGTTGTGCCGTTCTTTCAAAGTTTGGTCTTTCTCTTTCTGGCGCATTTGGTAGGTTGACTTTTTAGTAGAGTTGCCAACATATAGCGGCGAAATCCCACAATGACAGTTAAGCGAGAAGTTCACGGGGGCTATTCTTCCGTTTTACCCAAATTTTTATACGTTCGCGGACTTTTTCGCTGAACCCTTGACGCTATCGAACGCTTTATTTACGAAAATGTAGGTTCTTTTCGTATTGTTTTTGCATTTTTAATATAAATATAGCGGCAACAGCAACAAAATCGTTAAAAACTGCAAAATTTATTCGGAAATCAACTTCAGCGGCCAAAACACAGATGAAAACAATACGTTTGACATTTCGGCATAAATTTTCGGGTTTTTACCCCTGCCACACGAAGCGAAAACATTTTGGCATTAATGTGCAAATTTGCGCGCAAATTTTCGCCCCGTGTGGCCACGGCTAATGGTGTAAGTGGATGAAGAAAATTATTTTTGTTTCACATGAAGTTATACATAAAAATTTAGTTATGTTATACATAAAAATTTATTTAAGCGCGAGATAGAAAGATCAGGTGAGGCTATTATTTTTGAATGGAGTGTATCCAACGGCAGGGTTGATGCGGACCTTTGAATGCCGTGTAACATTTAAATTAATTCAGTTGAAAACGGTTTATCGAAATAGACCGTTGATCACTTTTCTTTTAGTCTGTCTTCCATCAGGAGAAGAAGAGTAGATTTTATTCGAGAAGAAAAGGGTTTTTCTTATTGCTGTTTTAGTTTCACTTTTACAGGCGGTTTTACCAGGAGCCTTAAAATATTTTTTTATGTGAATTTCTTTATTTTTGGGGGCATTTTGGGAACATTTGGAGCTCGCAAACTAAAACTAAAATGAGAATTAAAGAGTCATTTTGAAAATATGATGGGCACTTTTAAACATAACAAAACATTTAATAAAAAATAGCCAAACACACAGCCAAAATAGCCAATTCACATGAAGCGGACCCTGAGCATTTTCTAAAAAAAGCAGTAATCTCATCTCCTTGAACATCTCAATGAAGAAGAGAAACCATGCCTAGCAGCATCTACACATGCGAAAGATTTACACATTATAAATTATGTGCTTGAACTTCTTATCACACCAATTCAATGTGTGCTGCTGCACTAGCACATCTCTATGTCCAATGTCCTGGACTATTCGCTGCATGTGAGCTCAAAGGCACTTGAAAAGGCAAAAAAGGCGTCCAAGTTCGTGCGTGAGGAATATTTACGATGCACCCGTTCCTTCCTGTGGCGTTCATACGAGGACAGCGGACACAATTTATGCACTTGCTTGTCCGCAGTCTCAGGAAAATCCTTTCACTCCGTTTGGCTCTTTTTCGGAGTCCGAAGCCAAAACAAAAACGGAGACTCCCAAGTTTATTACCTTACGCGAGTCCTGGAGCTAGTGTCGCCAAGCGAAAGGATCGCGGTGGAAATCCCAGCGCAAACAAAGCAACCGCGACACTTGAAGTGTCCGCCGCGGTCTCGTTTTTCCTCCTGTCCGGACCCTTGTTTACATGAGTTTTCTTTACGGCAGCAACATATTGAAGGTTCACGGCCACCAAAGCGGCAGTACTGTGACCCAGGGGACCGACTTCCAGACAGGAGGTCCTTTCTGGCTTGCCATCCCAGTACAAATTGGGAAGTTTAGGTTCGGCTTCGGCTTGATTTCTTTCTGTTGTATTCTGGGTTTGTCCTAGGACCTTTGTACAAGATCGTGCCAAAGGAACGAGCACATCGGCTTACTCTAGTATCGATGTCAATTTGTCGCCAAAGAAATCACTTCGAACGCACTGTGAAGCGGCAGATCCGTTCGAATCCTTTTCCTGATTTTCCCACTTGAGATGCACGAAAGAAAAGCGTTCACCATGGTACAACCTAAAGTGGAGGGCCGTATTCTTGGGAGCATATCAATTTCAAACGATTTAAAAACAAAATTCTCAATACCCGGTTTGCAGTGCAACCTGCTACACATCAATAAACTTTCCGGGGAATCCTTAAAATCTCTGGAATTTATTTTTAATCTAACAATCTTCGATACCCGGACTTAATTTATTTGCATAACATATTGATTTATAAGCTTATATAAAGATCCTATTTGAATTCTACTCTATTCCTATTCTTCTAAACATATTTAAATATAAGGTTGTTATCAAAATGGGCAACTGTAAGCCTCAAAATATTTTTTGTCAGTTATAGTTTTAATCGAACAAAATATTGCGAAAAACTAGATGTTATATTCTAAATGCGACTAAACGGAAGGCTATGAATAAATATTGAATGACTAAAAAACGGGGTCTGCGCCTTTAGTGTTCGACTTTCCTGGGAGGTGGGGGAGTTTTTCGGTGGGTGTGGTTTTCGTTTTCCCACGACGAATCCGCGACGTGAGTCAAGTGCTTTCAACCAATCCTGGTCGGTCCCCGCGAGATGAGCCGCAGCATCAGCATCACCAGCAGCAGATAGTCTTGAACCAGAGCTTGAAGCTAGAGCGTGCGAGAATCCTTCCGTCCCGATCCCGATATCGAAATCACTATTTGCCCACTAGCCGCAGTGTGTGTTTGAAGGCTAAGAAGGTGGAAAACTCGTGGAAAAGGGGAAACTTATTGGAGGGTTTTAGTAAAATTTGTTACACAAGAAGTTGAAGTGAAGAAGTTTTAGCCATTAAGTGGAATATCAACAGCAAATCAGTGAACAGTATTTGTACAGTTTTTGAGTATTTGTGTGAGGGTTTTGGAAGATCGGGAGTTTTCCAAATGTACAACAAAATGTCCAGCTTTGAGTCTGGTTCTTCGGATGGCGATCTGTGTCAGCCCGTCTGTGATCCTGATCCGTACTACGAAGCTAATGGAGGTAGCTACTATACACAACTCTATCCAGCTGATTCACAGAATACAGGTAAGGTCTTCGAGGGCAGCGAGAATGTGTTTTGGGAAAATCTTATGGAAGCTTCTAAGTAATAATTACATACCAACGCAAACTATTTCAAACAATGATCTGATCACTGATGTGAAACACTTGCCAAAGGATTGATTTTATTTTTCACATATGAAAACGGACGAACCGTATGTTTGCCAAAGGATTGTAATACGATTTATCGACAAAAACAACTATTTGCTATTTATTTGCTAAAAAATGCTATTTTTACGGAAATATTCTCAACAACAACCAAATCAATTCAACTTTACCGGAGTACGAAGTTTTGCACAGTTATTACATGATTCATAATCAAAAAGAGTTCCATAATTCAAAATTAATTCATAACACGGATTTGAAGGACAAATCATTCATCAAAATGTTAAAAGAATATTGAAAATTTGATCAAACCAACGATGTGTTTTTTGTTACAAAAAGTGCACTAAAACATTTGATACGTCCAGTTTGTAAAACAAAACCATCCTTACCTACTCCAGTTCTGCTGCTCCAGTTCTGAAAATCGATCGCCACAACACAAACAGTCGGCTTTCGAGTTTTCTAAACCCCGTATGCCATGTTTACGGACAGGAGAGGAACTAAAAAAGCAACTGAACGTAAACCCCGAAAACCAACAAACCGGCGCGACAGCGTCATTCTAAATTTAGCCAGAGATTATTACCTTCATTAAACGCGCCACCCAAAATGCAACGGGCACCCCCGATAAGACAAGGTCTTGTCCGGAGCAAGGTGCGTATCTCCGGGCAGACGGCGCATGGTCTTTCCTTTCGCCAGCATTTCATTTCACGGTTTACTTTCGTGTTCACGTCCCATCGGAGGATGTTTCCGGGGTGTATTCCAGGACCGTGCCGTACCGTACGATGATAAGTTTGATTACAGCTTCTTATGTAATCGAATCCGATCGGATCGATCAATAAGCCGTCAGTTAGCGAGCCCTCCTCGTGTCTACACGTGACACGGTCGAGACGTGGCCTACGGCCCCGCCAATATTGCCCTGCGCTAGTGACTAATCGTTGGGCAATTTGGTCCGGTGTTGTGTTAGAAACATGCCGCCCAAAGGTGTTGGTTATGTCACGGATACAATGCGGGCCAACGGGGATGAGTAACCTAAGCAACGAATGTAAAAGGAAGCTTACAACATCCTACAGGACACTGCATCTGATGCTTTTACTCCCATTGCCTTCTTTTGGCATTTCTTTTTCCTTCCTTGCGGAATGTATCGAACCAGACAAACTATTACAATCAAATCATGTCAATGGCATTCTAATTTCGACTGGCAAACGTCACCTAAACCAGTATCACCAACACTTTCCCGAGGACACTTCAAATTAACTTCCGCAACGAATCGGAAAAGAGATACTTCTTCCGTTCCCCATCGAGGCGAAGATAAACATCTCAAGTGGCATTTTCCTCCCAGCGGCAAATGGTCCGGAAAACAAGAGACAGATACCGAGAGGAACGCTAGTGATCTTCTAGCTACCGTTAAACGATCGACCGGGGCCAATGGAAAGAATCACAAAATAAACAGAACGGAAAAGGGTGATCCCTGATCGCAGCCTACTGCCATCTGAAAATGGGTTAAAAAAGGGAAAACGGAACCGAGGTGATAACAACGGGTGACAGTAGGATATCGGATGACGGCTACAGATTCGAGCGGCACCCGGAAGCCATCCTTACGGTCCTGGCGATCCACTTCATCCGGATCGTCATCAATCCTTTCGCTACTCATGCATGCAATCCTGTGTTCGTTCTTAGGGTGTGTGTGTGTGTGTGTGTATCTTGTGGTGCAAATGGTGCAGCATCTCCCAGGAGATCCGTTCGTGGTCTGCTGTTGCGCTTCAACCTCTTCTTTGTCTCGTAGAGGTCCGGAATAGCAGTTCCCTAGACCGCCGTGGCCAAGGAATTGTAAACACGGCATCACAGGACGCGGGTTCCGTTGGAGAGGCATGTGACGGTGGATCGCTCGATTTATGTACTCCGTAGCCATATCGTCATCACCATCGTCGTGTTTACGTACTGGCCTCGGATCACGCGCCGGTTTTCCGGCCTCCGGTTGCAACGAGTGCGTACCTATGGAGTGTAGGTTGTATCAGCATGGAAAATGATAAACAAATCATCAACCAACACGAATACTGCTCCGCGCTTTTTCTTTCGCCTTTTGGAGGGGCCACCTACAAGATGGTACAACACGAACTCGCTTGTTGGGCCTTTCTTCACCGTTTGGAACATCTTTGTGGAGTGCCTCGATCAACCTTCCTTTTTTCGATTCGAGCTCGTACACACCCAAACTACTGGTCTTTTATTACTGGTCATCTCCTTGAACTACGTCTGGAAGCTCATGAAAATAATGTTTCCCGTTTTTTTCTCGCCCTCACAGGAACGCAGGTGATCACAATCATGGAGGAGGAAGGTTACTGGGGGTCACCCTGTAGCTCGACGAACGAATCGCAGCAGGCGGACGCTAATCTCGGTCCAGGGCATGCTCATCATCGCAGCTCGGCCGCGGTCAGTACCATTCGCTTGCTCACCGCAACGCACCTTGCTCCGCCACCGGCATCCTGCGGCGATCCTTCACCCTCGTCCTGTTCATCCTCGTCCTCGTCACCGTCCACTTCCTCGTCCGTATCCTCGTCGGTGTACGGCCACCAGCAACGGCACCAGCTACAGTCATCACTGATCGGTGGCTATCCATGCCTACGCTCACCAGACGCTGATGCTGATCAGCATCATCCTCATCATCCTTCTCATCATCATCATCACCATCAGCAGCAGCAGCAGCAGCAACATCACCAACCACAACCCCACTCACACCATCACCACCATCAACCATCACCGGTGTACGATTGTCCGATGGTGTACGAGAAGAACGTTAACGGTAAGGACCGCAGATCAATCTTGCTTTTATTGTTCCACTTTGCAGAAGAACTACGTTAGGGCACTGTGGCAATCGCCTCACTAATCCTGTTTCTTCTCCGATCTTTCACTCCGCTTCCAGCCTACATCCCCGATGAGGGATACTACGGTGGTGGGAATGGTACACCGATGCACGTCACTTCCGGTGGCGGTACGGTCGAT
The DNA here is from genome assembly GCF_943734745.1 of Anopheles darlingi. Lineage (NCBI taxonomy): Eukaryota > Metazoa > Arthropoda > Insecta > Diptera > Culicidae > Anopheles > Anopheles darlingi. The sequence goes on along the minus strand of NC_064874.1, from coordinate 24,150,152 downwards.
GCCGGGAACGACCACTACCGATCATCATACGTCCCCCGCATCATCGTCATCATCGGCGGCGTCATCCTCACCATCGTCTGCCCTGCTCAGTTCGACCGTCGAAGCGGTCCCGGGCAATGGCGTACCGATCGTTCGAGTCGTCAAGCGACGCAACACGGCCAACAAAAAGGAACGACGTCGGACGCAGAGCATCAACTCGGCCTACACCTCACTCCGGGACCGCATTCCCAACGTACCGAATGACACCAAGCTCTCCAAGGTACAGGTCTAGCAGTGCTTCTAGCAGTTCCCCGAAGTAACATTCGGCTTGATTGCCGTTCCTCACTCTCTTCCCCGTTCTCTCTGGCACTCCAGATCAAAACGCTACGTCTGGCCATCTCCTACATTGCCCATCTGCTGGCGGTCGTAAACGGAAACCAGGATCCATCGTGTGACTTCCGAGCGGAGCTGGTGCCCTCTTCGCGCAAGATCAACGCGGAACGGCGGGCCCAGAAGTCGCTGCTGCAAGTAAGTAGTAGTAGTAGTAGTATTAGTAGAACGGCGGCTAGTGCGTGGCCCCTGATGGTGGAATTCAACGTTCCGGCAATCGAACGGGAAACCAAATGGCTCTGCGGTTTAGAAGGAATGGTGGAATATGGTTCTTAATTCAACCATTATCTTTATTGTGCTGCTGCGGAGCGCGTCTGGTTTTCGCTCGCCCTGCCCGAGTTTTAGTGGCCGGGGGAGGCGCTGAAACTCCAGACACCGCCGTAGCAGTGTTGGGTTCTGGCTTTTCGCCTCAGTAACCACCAGCAGGATCCACGCGGACGTCGCAGGCAGGCGTGAACGTGTGCGAGAAACGAGATCTAATTACATTAAGTCCGCTCTCGTGCTCTATACCGCGGCCCCATTGCGCAACAACTTAATACCGCAAAGTGGTGCTAATAGTAAGAAATTAGATTATCCTTTGCCACTCTACCCTTCGCGAAACCGGACCATTACTGTCCGTTTGGTGGTTATGTTGTTGGCTGCTGGATTGCTGCCGGACGGATCATTGTTGGGCGGATCGGTACACTAAAACAATCCGTTTGCCACAAACGGCGCAATGTTGACATTAGCAAGCGATAGGAGGGGTTCTGTCATTACGAGGGGTTTGCCGATTGAGGTGTTGAAGGGTGGGTTTGCACGTGCACCAATGCTGGTGGGAAAATACCAAAGGGCAGTGGCAGAGGGGAACGTACGCAGAGTCATATGATTGCATCACACTAACTTCATTATCAAACATAGAATGTCGATTAAGGAGGCTGGTGGTCGTAATCGGTCGTCATGCGCATCACGATGGGAATCACGCCAAGAAGCAAGGAGCATAAAAAAGATGTGTAGAGGGTTCTGGACCTGTCTGCATTAGAGGTTGACCTCCTTAACTAAGCCTCGATAGCGCAGTCGGTAGCGCGTAAGTCTCATAATCTTAAGGTCGTGAGTTCGATCCTCACTCGGGGCAGAAATCTATTTTGCTCGAATACTGGACTCTCTCTTTCTTTGCTCAGAGAGTATTCTCTTTTATCGACATTTTTGAGCAAACCCTTGGAGGGGTTCTCTCTCTCTCTCCGTTGGTGTGTGGTTTGCGATGTCGCAAATGGCAAAAAGAATGACCCCGACGTGATTTGAACACGCAACCTTCTGATCTGGAGTCAGACGCGCTACCGTTGCGCCACGGAGTCCGTTCGAAGAAGTGCACCTTCATATGCCATTTTCACCATTTGTTACATTCTTAATGATTGTCTATGTTTAACAAGGAGTTTCCTGGCAACAGATTATTACAAGCAAGAGATAGTAACAATCTTTAGAAACGCCCCTTTTCAAATCGCACGAACTGCGCACGCGCTTTTTTCCTCGCAGTGAAAAATGGTGACAAATTCCGTTAGCATACACCTACAACGCCCCCTTTTCATCACTGTCTGTCTCTTCAGCGATCACAATTAGTCGCATTCCATGGAGGTTTTTTCGTTACCTAATTAACAGAAAGAATAGCCGTGATTGATTTGATCGTTATAAATAACCAGCCTATCGGTTAGGGTTCGCGGTAAACATACTGCAGCGGTAATATTTATAAAAAGATATATGAATTTATATGATCAAATACATCAAACCTCGCCGACAACATATCGGGGGTCGTTCCGCGGTTTTATCTCATCGCCTCCATTTCCTTCCGGCCTGATAGTGTGTGAGATTAGGCAAGATTGCTTGCGGAAGTGGAACTCGCGCTACAAAACGAAACCATGGGATTGCGTTACGTTAGCGGAAGGAAAATCCACTTCAACGCACTTCACCATCTTTCGATGCTTGATGTCTCCAGATCTCCAACCAGGCGCACAAATTCCAAGCAATGGGCGCTTCCCACCAGAGAAAAAGATAGAAACAGCCTTTGGGCAGACACTTGACGCATAATGCCGCTGCACTTGAGACCGAGCGATGGATGTACATAAAACAAATTAGGAATATTTTAAATTCCGTCCGTCTTCCCACTGCACACACACACGTGCACAGAGAGTGTGGTGCAGCGGTTAATGGGTTGGCCGGAAAAGATCAAGAGATACGCGAACCAGAAGTTAATTTGTCAAGCCGCGGCTCCGATATACACAGTAGGCCATGGGATGCAGTTTGATTGATGTTATGGCAACGGAGTCAGCGTTGGATGATTGCTTGGATTGGTCTTGGGCGTATGACTATCTCTTAAGTGGAAACCCATTTTCCCGATTGCCTCACAAAGGACTGCGCCGACCGTAGCACCGCGGTATCGATATGTGCTCTGGGAAAATGCCACTCAACATGGTCGGGGTGAGGAAGAAGGGTTCGAGAAACCACCAACCCGTTCAGAATATTCCCAAAATGCTCGCCCACAGTTTTCCCATCAACCATCCTTCCTAGTGGGCCTTCGTCCTTCGGCGGCTCGTCGCATACTTATCTGCGCTTAGTCTAATGTGAAACCATTGTTTTTCGTTCTGTTACCCAGAGTTTTCCCTCGAATAATGGTGCGACTGGCGGCGAGGGGCGTAAAATCAAAGGACGAACCGGGTGGCCACAACATGTCTGGGCGCTGGAGACGAAGACGAGCATCAAGTGAAGCACCCAGGTCGAGCTGCCGCCCACAAGCAACGAGAACTACTCCGGGCGGAACCGCAACACCATCGTAGTAGTGCCAGCCAGCATTCGACCTGACATTTCGACCTACAATGAATCTTATGAAAGCGACGTTCGGCGATGGTATGAGAATGCTTGAAAACCACTTAAGACAAACACTAGGAGCATGGGAGAAAATATTGATAAAGCATAGAGACAGAGAAAGTCATAACATAGTGATGGTTATTTGATGTTCCAATGATAGAAGTAACTTATCACGTGAGCACACATTCGTACGGAACTTCATTGGCTGGCATTAGAGCACTAGTAAGCGATCTGTAAATACATGAACTACCCATTGTGTATGGCTTCTTTCTACTACTTGAACTCTTTTTTTTGTTTTAAGATGGCTGTGCCATTAGGTTAGCGCGATCCACTGAGCGAGCTACTCCAGAATAAAGTCAAAAGATTTCCTCCAAAAACCGAACCAAAAGAGAGACTACACCGGAGACGACCTTCGCGGCTTCCACCGTACATACGATACATCCGATTCGATCCGTAGTAAATGGTAGCGCCATCCAAGTCGGAGATTTCTGTGATTGTACATTGGATCAAGCGGATGTTTTCCTCGAAAGAAAAAGAAAAATGGTCGAACCCGTGGGTCCGAGAGTCCGGCTACTTTTTCCACGCTTCAGTCCACGCTCCTCGAACGGCTAATATTAGATATCTTAATCGTCGTGTATCCAATAGCTTCGAAAAAACCAGATGGCCCCGCGCTGATGCACCAGCGGACACGATGCGCAGCGTTAGCGCGTTCCTCTTGTGTTTGAACGGGTAAATATTTTTATTCCAGATCGCGCACCGAAGGAATGGAGGTCATAAAACGCGAATATTCGATATTGGCTGCCGATGGTTCGATTTCCGTTCGAGAATAGTGGCCGATCGGATGTAAAATGTAAGTTGTGCTGCCCAATCGATCGGTGGGGGTGGCAGGAAATTGCAAATCTAACACAAGCATTTCCCGTGACGGTGCATCCCATGCAGAGCTGGTCGAGTGTGGAGGGATTTGAATTTGCGGTGCCACAATTGTCAGCCAGTTTTCGAAGCGCACGGAAACTCGAAATGTTTAATCAATTCATCAAGGTTTTGTGTTACATTCGAATGAGTCATGTTGGAAGGCGCAAAACAACCTTCAGAATAATACTATGTTTTTGTTGTCTCAACCTGTTACTCTCTGTTATCCTTTTCCGTATAGTGTATAATTTGAATAGTTTTCTGTAATGCTATGAGGTTGTTTTTAGGTAATTTGGTATAAACATTCCCGGTAAAAAAAGATAAGCATTGAATACAGTTTGTGAAAAATTACAACATAAATTAGTATATAGCTTTGTATTGCTTTTGTCACTCAATCTGCCGTGCCTCGATAGCGCAGTCGGTAGCGCGTAAGTCTCATAATCTTAAGGTCGTGAGTTCGATCCTCACTCGGGGCAGGCAATTATCTTTTGCTTCCAGTAGTCTTCATTCTATGAAATACAAGAAATACTCCATATTTTGTAGGCGTATTTTGTCCATTATCGCTTAAACTTTACCAAGAGTACGGCTTAACTTTAATTCGAAGTAAATTCATTGGTTGTTCCTTTCCAGTAGTCTTCATTCTTGGTTGCTTCCAGTAGTCTTCATTCTATGAAATACAAGAAATACTCCATATTTTGTAGGCGTATTTTGTCCATTATCGCTTAAACTTTACCAAGAGTACGGCTTAACTTTAATTCGAAGTAAATTCATTGGTTGTTCCTTTGAAACATTTTATAAATAAATAACCAACCAATCCTCAGTAACATCTTACCATCAAAAACCCATTTCATAATGTTCTGGTTGTTCATCAAATAAAAGATATTATGCTCAAATGTCATTTAACTGTGACCATGCTCCTTGGATTGTCGGAAAAGTAATGTATCGGCATGGCGGGGGTCCAGAATACTTTTTCTATCGATTAAAAATAAATAAATATATAAATGGAAGTATAAATGATAGCTTCCATAATATGCAGTATTTTATAATTGATAAGAGAATGAAGAATCACTGGAAGCAAAAGGTAATCGCCTGCCCCGAGTGAGGATCGAACTCACGACCTTAAGATTATGAGACTTACGCGCTACCGACTGCGCTATCGAGGCACGCCAGATCGGGTGACAAAAGCAATACAAAGCTACATACTAATGTATGTTGCAATTGAATGACTACGCCTATCAAACTTAACATTTTTCCTAATCCTACTGAAATTCTAATTAGAGCTTGATTTTTACAGTAACATACTTCACTTTCAGTTACACTGTCATGCAATACATTTGCTGCTTCATTATGTTTAAAACTTTTACGTTTTAACTATTTTTTTTTATTATCTATTATCTATTATCTATTATCTATATATATAAAAATGAATGTGTCTGTCCGGATGTCCGGTATAGACTCCGAAACTACTGGACCGATTGACTCCAAATTTGGTATGTGGGGGTTTTTGGGGCCGGTGAGTGCTATAGGCATGGTTAGAAACCCCCCGCTACCTTCCTTCATGCCCTTCTCTAACACTTGATTGTTAAAAACATTCATTTCTCCGCGAGTTATGAACCGAATACCATTAAAACTTGCACAATTGTTGATGGTCATCTGAGAAACTATGGGACAAAATTTGGTCTACATCGGATGAGGGGAAAGGGGAGCTTCCATACAACCCCAATCCTTAAAATACGTCCTAGGGCAATATGGGTATCGTTTCCTAGGTTTTGATAGTCTCTAAATCGATTGGATTCACTTAATACTCTTTTACTTGCTTCTTTCACCTATCCACCATCACCACCCTCCATTTCGTACATCTTGCAGAGCAGAGTGAGGGGTGGGAAGGTTAGATAGTTGCGTTTAATTCATGAATAATAATTTTAAAAATGAGACCAATACATGAGAGAGAGAGAGAGAGAGAGAGAGGGAGCCCGGCTAGGGTGGAATGATAACCATGGGACCGGCAATGCTGCAAATCGTTACCATTTTTTTGTCTATTGTTGGCTTATATCTATTGTTGGTTTAAATTTTAACAATTTCTTAAGTTTAGTTAAGTCATGAGTTAATTAAGAAGTTGCTTTAATTTTCACAAATCAATTTACATGAAACAATAACAAAAACTTATTCAGTTGCGAAATATTTGAATTGATCAAGAATTATATTAATTTTCGACTATTGATTTACGTGCCTCTTATCATTGACGATTTTCAACGTATCGGGCTATGAATGGTAAACGATCAGAATTGCATGCACAAACATATAAAGGAGCAGTAGCCGAATAGTAACAGAAAACAATACAAACAAATCCTATCTATCAAGAACAACTTGCGATTGGCATGATCACTGAGAATGTCCGAGAGAAAAGAAAGACCCTCGATCTGCTCGATAGACATTTGAGTAAATTTGAAGTGCGGTGCTTTTAGTTATTATCTACCATGTGACTATATAAATCATCGTAAGCTGAATACCGGGGAAAAATGGATCAAGTGTGTCGTATTGTAATGCCGTTAAATACACAGCATTTGAACTTAACGAGCTATGTGCAAGCCGAATACCAAAGTCAAACTTTTTTAAAAATACTTGGGAAAATATAGTTCGTTGTTCCAAATGACGTCATTTAGCCAGAAAGGCAAAGCCTTAAAACTCAAACATCATGTTAACTTTCCAGCTCATATTTACAAGCACGTCGCATCTCTATTTCCAACATCACTAACGGACCTAGCTATTGATTTGGTTCATTGATAAATCGAATACTACCAAATTATGGAATAGATAAAATTATATCTACTAAAATTTTAAAGTTCCTGTTTACGATAAACCCACGACCGATCAAAGACAGTACGAAGTCTGTCGGGGCAGCTAGTTTATTATATAAGTGTCTTTTTTATGATTGTACACTTATTCAAGGGAATGATAAAACAAATGAATATTTGTTCCGTCTTGCAAGAAGCGTGATACTCTATATGAGCTGTAGTGTATTCCAAACACAGCTCTCCATTAGTGGAGTCTGGAATAAAACCCCAGTTCGCCCAAACGTATCTTCCGTATTTTTTTAACAGTGTTACCCGAACTAGTAACATGAAAAATGCGTACCGCAGGCTTCAATCGGATCAAAAGACGTCTTTGGAAGTTCAGTATAATGGAGTAACTAGATGTGATCAGTTAAAATCATTCAAGGAATTCTACTGCACCTACGAACAGGGTGTCTAGCATAATCGAGTTTGGCATTGATAATCTCAGTTGGAAGAGCATTATCTTAAAAGCTCTAGGATTTTGGTCGCTGAAATATCACCTGCAATAATATTCAATGCAACAAAGTGTCTGTTACTATCGATTACAAGAAACATTTCGGAAATTCCAATAATTACACATCCCAAAAACAACTTGTTGCAGCGAGGAACGTCTAAGAGAATCACCAACCAACTCTTTTGCTACTGATCCCCTTCGCACAGGATGTTCCGATGTCGGAGATGAAAAATTTGAGAAAAATTACTTTTTGCAACTCTTTTTACACAATTGCTGGATGGATCAATTCTTTAGCCTACTTGCGTTTGCCTCAGCTTACTATTGCATTAGCAGGCTTACGTTTTTGAATTAATAAACGAAATAGTACGTTATGATTCTGATTTTTATTCATTTCATAAAACAAAAATATAGTACAATCTATGTTCGCTCTGGTTTTATGCGAGATAAGATGCCGTGGGTAGGGTAAAAGCTACGCGATCACCCAAGCCACGGCGGTACAGTAAATGCACACGATACAGTGTTACGATATAGTCAGCAATAGTGTTGTTGCGTCGATCGGTCGGAGGGTCGGCTGGGTTGGTCGGTTGATCGATCGCACGGTTTGATGTTGTGCAGAGTGTAAACTCCTAATAGTGCAGCTAGCGAAAGTATGAAAACAAATAAACGGCATGATGGCAATCTTTCTAAACTTACGACTCGATTTTACCGTGCTAAAATCCGGAGTATCGTACGTCTTCTAACATAACCTATGAACGGTTCTTAGTGCCGGGTTGTAGTACTTAGATTATCCCGTAGATGCACCGATGCTTTGCTGGCATGACCCTAGCCACCCACATATTTACCTTAAGTTAACCCTAAGCTAGAAAGATTCCCCATCGTATGCTGAGTTGCAGCAAAGCAATGAGCACCCTCCACTCCAGCCTTTCTTGCTTCATCCGTATGTACAGCCTACAGTCTCTAACCTAGCCATACTGTATATCTTAACTTAATTCTTGCTGGTGAGTGCGTTAACGTTCACGTTTGCATGGCTGGTAGCAAGTAATCCCTATGCACAAACCTCTTTCCGTCTCTCTCCATAACATTCAACACCGATATGCTACTGCACTTCCGTTCATCTAAACCTTCGTGATCCTTGCGGTCCTTGCGCTGTCTGTTCGTTGCTTATCTTCTATCTTGCTGCTTCTCTTGCGACGCCAGATGGACTACGGATGGAGGCCACAACAGAGTGAACAAATTTGGCAAACGTGTAGAACGGTGAAGCGAACGGAGGGGCGGAGGCGAGCAGGGGGAAGGCGAAAAGGCACTAATGGAGAAACGTTGGACGGACGGGGCGGATCTGGTTCAGAAGTGATCCACCTTGACCGAGACGGTATGGGCGGCCGTATTGCTGGGTAGATCGATGTCCTCCCAGTCGGTTCGTAGGTTCTTCTCACTGTCGGTCGCCTTCAACGAGAGACCGAGCGAGGCCGTGCGACCGGCACAGTGCGGTATGTTGAGGGTAACCGGTTGCAGAAACTCCGTGCCCTGGGGACCACACATGACCAGTGGTGAGAGCATCGTTTCACCTGTTGGCATAATAGAGCAAACGAAACGAATGTTAGCTGCCTTCCGGCGTAGTGACAACAGCCTTTTGGTTTACGTAACGGCCACCTCGGGAGATGTTGAAAAAAATCCTTAGAGAAATCCACTAAGCTCAATGGACGCATGCAGCATGCATTAAGAGGTAGAACTACGCTACACTTACGAAGGAGGAGGTTAATATGTGCAGGTACACCTGGTTGGCATGCAGCGATGAAGTAGAAACGAGTATTAATCAAAGTGCAATACATGCAAGCCATACATGTAGTGAACAAATGGAGAATTAGTGACCCAAACACACTAATTGCACACACACACACACTAACTCACTAAAATCAAATCAACACACATACGCTCATACAATAAAACTCATACAAAATCCGAAGCACGCTCTAGCACGAACGATACGATTAACGAGGATATCAAAAACGATGTGCAACACATTAGAACAAACCAAAAAAAGAAGGAAAACCCTTAAAACAAAGCTTCAAAATGCTTCGCGAGACAAACGAAAACAGAAAGGATAAACAAAAATGATAAAAAAAGAAGAAGTGAAAAACGAAACAATAGAAAAAAAACTGGATAATATTAGGCGGTGGTAAAGCCCTACAAAGTAACAACAACATGGTAGCACAACTGTGAAACAAACGGGCAGCAAGCGATCGCGAGATACTCAGACAGATACGGATGCTTTGCAGTGCAGTCAGCGGGAAGGGGGTAAGAGTGCGGTCATGATGCTGCCGAACGAATGGTGGTGCAGGACGAAAGCATGACGGCAAAGCACAATGCCACAACAACAACAACAACACACACACACACACACACACACACACACACACACAGACGACGGATGATTACGCAGGCAAGTGTATCGCACGAGGTGAGTTTCTAGTACTAGTACTAAAGGGTGTGTGTTTTATATGTGAAAGAGGGGAGGGCGAGTGTCCACATCACGGTGGCAGAGGGAGCAGGTGAAAGCAACGATATTTGTGGGGGGTGTGGTATGAGGGGAACCAACCATTCTCCATGTCCAGCGGTGGTCCACCGACGGTTTCACTAAGCCGCGGATCGGTAACGGTGAAGTAGATCTCCTGCTGGACACCGGGCGCGATCGCACCGGGCGGTATGTGAAGCGAAACGTTCCAGATCGGATCGCACAGGTTACCACCGGCCGCATCGAAGATGGCACGCCGTGTGATCGGTTGCCGGGGTGGCGGTAACCCAAGGGACATCTCGCTAGCAAACGGAGTGCTGGTCGCATTCGGTGGCCCAATCGGGAGACTCATCTGCGAAGTCGTCGTGGCCGTGTACTGCGTCTCGATCGAGGTCCGACTGGCGTACACTTCCGCCAACTCACGACCATTTGTTGGTGTTGTTGCTGTTAGGGGTGGTGGGGGCGGTGGCATGACCGGTGGTGCCGTACGCTTCAAAAAGTTCGAGATGTGCGTTGCCCGGCTACTCTTCGGTGTCCCTTGGCTGACCGGTGGCAACGCGGGACTGCTGGGGACGCCCGGACCGCCTGCCGTTGCCCTTGGCGATGATGCGATGATCTTCTCGAGGATGGTCGTCTCGTTGTTGCTACTGAGAGTGCGATCATCGGACAGCATTTGCTCTCCTTCTTCGTGGTTCCCTTCCTCACCATCCTTCCCTTCCTCATCGGCCCCACGTTCTTCATGTTCTTTCGCGTCGTGATCGTGATCGTCGTCATCGTCATCCTCTTCGGCTGCCAGTGGTGCGGCGGTACGTGGTGCTGGCCGTGGTCGGGCATTCTCGCAGGGCTCGACCGCCAGCTGTAGCCGGCTCAGTGCGTCCGCCACCACCGGCACCACCGCCTCGACTGCTGCAGGTCCACCTTCGCTGGCCACCGCCGAATCGAGCTCGTTCTTCGATTCGTAGATCGGTTCATGTTTCAGCTCACGGCGTGCGGCGTACACCGGTTCCGCCATCGATTCCATTGCTTCCTTGCGTGACTGATGGATCTGGTCGCGCATCTGGCTGCGCCGCTCCCGTAGCTCACCGTTGCGTGACGCCGAATGGCTGCTCTTGCCGGAGCTGCTCGACGGTGAGTTCGGTGTGCTGGAGCTGGAGCACGAACCGCTGGTGGCTCCGGTGGCTAGCTCTTTGCGTGCGAACCGATCACTTCCACTGATCACTCCGCTAGTGGTGGCCGTCGTCGTCGATGAGGAACCCCGAGAGTGTCCCGATGCACCCGGTGAGCCGTGCGTGCAGTGTTGCTGTTGCTGCAGTTGCTGCTGCTGTTCGAGCCGGCTTTGCTGTATGCGATCTTGCATCTGCTTTTTGCTCTGGTAAAGATGGTCGCGATGCATCTCACGCCGGGTTTGATACACCGGATCATCGTACGGACGTGTCCTCGCGTGTTCAACTCGCGAAGCACCCTCGTTGTACAGGAACGAACCACTCTTGCTCTGGTAGATCGAGTCATCCAGCGCCGTACCGAGGCTAGTGTTACAGATGCTACCACCAGATGGACCACTCATTTCACCGGGACCAAACCGTCCGGCGCCCGGTTGGTATGGTACCGGTGGCGCATGTTGCGGTCCCCGTTCCGATCCCATCCGTCGACGATTCAGATGACCGAAGCTGGGCGACGGTGCGGTACGATCGGCCATACTGTGGCGCCGTACAATGCGGCGCCCCAGTGTGCTGACGCTGGCACCGGGACCGAGTTGACCGCGGCCACGTTCCAGTTCGATCAGTGCCCGATTCGCGTACAGGTTCTCCTCCAGATCGGGCTGTTGCTGTTGCTGATGGTAACCGTAGCCACGATCGGGCTGATGATCATAGTAGGAGGCGGAGGACGACGATAGTCCACCGGCCATCGCACCGGTTCCACCATACATCGATTCCAGCTCGAGGTTCTGATAGGTGCTGTTACCATCCTTTGGGTAGTAAGCCTCGTGTCGCTGATAACCACCACGGGGTGAGTAAGATTCCTGATGATACCCTGGATACCGTGGATCGTTGTAATACATCTGCTGCTGCTGGTGATGGTGATGCTGCTGCTGCTGCTGTTGTTGGGCATAGTATGCTCTCTGATCGTACTGCGGATCCGGTATGCGCATCCGGCCGGTGCGCGGTTCCATCAGCGAGTGTTGCCGCTTCAGGATCGGTCGCAACGATTTCTTGTCCTGCGACTCAACCAAACTGACTTGGCGCCTCAGGGGCCGCGTTGACTTGATAAACGCATTGCGGATGGCCTTCAGTGGTGATTTGAGAATGTTTTTCTTCGGCGGTTTAGCCGGTAGCGCCGGTGGCAACGATGGATCCTGTCCATCCCACGCGCCCGACGATGGTGGCGGTGGTGGTGGAATCGGTGGCAGTGGCTGCTGCTGCAGATGGCGCATCCGCTGCTGGTGCATCAGGTGCTGCTGATGTTGGTTAAACTCTTGGATCGACATCATTGGCTCCACGTCGCTGCTGTATTTGAGGAAGTGTTTTTTTGAGGGGGTGAGTAGTGAGGAACGGGTGGAAAGTCATGATCATGATGTCGAATGGTGATTTAATTTTCGGGCTACACGTGACACACAAGATGGGGTACATAAGAGAGTATGCGAGAGTGTACAGGCAGCACCGGCATGGCCTCTCCTATCGAACCATTAATGCATACTCATCCTCTCTAATGACGACGACGACATCATGCACTAACTTTTGACCCCATTTTTTTCTTTTCGTTTGTGTATGCTTATGTTGGTTAACATGTTTGGTTGTGTTTCGTTTGTTCGCGTTGGTTGCTTACCTAAGATTTTCGGTTTCGAAAGGGGGAGGGGAGAACGCAAAGGATCCTCTTGGTAGAGCTTCCTCATGGACATAGAGCAACTATTTTGGGAAGGACCCTAGACCCAGACGGCACGTGGACAGCATTCCGATTGAATAATCGTTCATTCCCATCATTCGCTCGCAGACGCACACGCTCACACACACACACACACTTAAACCATAAAACCAATTCAAAACGATCCTCGATAACAAAATCCATCATACCATAACCCCAGTAGAATTATCCTTCGATAGCCCTCCGATGGTGGATAGTATTGACTTGCGTTATAAGCATTAGAGGGAAGAAGGGAAGAAGACCTGAACCAGACAGAAAGGACGTCCTTTTATAATACACTACCCAAGACCGAACAGAAAGAGAGTATGAATACGAAAGAGAAAGAGAGGGAGAGAGGCAGAAAGAGAGATAGAAAGAGAAAGAACGAGAAAATGGGGAGCTATTTAACAGAAGGACCAAAAGCGAACGTGTTAGTAAA
>NC_064874.1:24129402-24131902 GCF_943734745.1 Anopheles darlingi | reverse complement strand
GTGAGCGAACGACGTACGCGGGGACGCAACAGATCGTTTGAAGAGGAGCCATTTTGCAGCAGTAGCGATCAAACAGACACACACACACACACACACACACACGCAAACACGCGACGGGGGAGAGGGCAGTATCACGCGGCAAACAGTAAAATTCAAATTAAAATCAAATCAAACGAGCACAACAAACCACATTCAATTGAGGTCAGAGATTGGTCGGAGGGAGTCGCGAGCGAGGATGTAAATGTGATGATCGATGCAGGCGTGATATCAATGAAGATCGCGAGGAGTTCACGCGCAAAAGTTGCGAAGGGGTTCGATTTTTGCATGATGAAGAAGCGTTTTTGTAGCAGCAGTCGAATGAGTAGTATATGTGTGTGTATATAGTAGATCGGATAAATATGGAATAAAATAAGAAGACAGAGAAAAACACACAACGTTAGAGACTCCTAAATTTTCAAATCAAAACTATGCTAAATGATTACAAAGATATCGGGTACGATATGTAACAATTGGTTAGTTAGTAATTTCCCTTTTCATCTATATCGCTCCCTTTTCTTCGGTACTACGTTACACCATTAGTTTACCTTTCCTCCTAACATCCTGCCCAACGATACGCATCGTTAAACGATGTAATTGGGACTCGTGGGTACGTACGTATAAGACGAACACACACGCACACGCAGAAATGAGAGTAGCATCGGTTGTTAGTTATCGATGTAAGCAATGTACGAACTATCCGGCAGACGGTTCCCGTTCATATCGAGCGAGGTTAGTAGTGGGTTAGTGGGTTGATCATGCACCGATCCATTAGCCTCGCCCTCGCCATTCGAGCAACCATTTTCGTAACATTTCCCTTGAGGCCTTTGAGATTCCGCCAGACCGGTCGAATAGGGTCGAATGCGTTCGAAGATAGAAGACCGAGCATCGCGGTGGTTCACAGGGGTAGAGGGATTATGGTAGTACGGGGTCGCATGTACGGTAGCCGTCGATTGGCGAACCAATGGTGGAAGCTCCTCGTCATCGTACAGCAGATGCTCCGAGCTACCGGTGGCCGTAGACGATTTGCCTCCGCCACCGTGAGATGTCCCTGCAAGGCTCAATGTAGACTGTTGGATCGTTGGATTCGAGTGATGTAGTGCACCATTCGAAACCATCAACGGATGGCCAACGATCGGCCGGTTAGAAGGGTACGACTGGGACATATTAAAGCCATTCGGATGGCCATTATGATGCGGTGGTAGCATTGGTTGACTTGCGGCGGCGGCAGCAGCAGCAGAAGCAGCAACGGAAAGCGCGTTATAGTTAGTAGCAGGCATAGAGTAGCGATAGGGAGCACGAGCAGGATGACCAGCAGCGTATGGTTTCGGTGGAGGTGGTGCAGGTATCGGCGACACATAGTTACAACACGACAGGGGACACGGAGGAGGGAAGTAGGGAAGAAATATGTCGGAGGCTAGTTCCACGCGCTGCAATGACGTATACAAACGGACAACAAAATACACCAAACACCAGAAGGAGGACCAGAGGACACGAAACGTGAAAGAAAGAGAAGAAATAGAATCCAATTATAACACACATTCTGCCACCAAAGAGCGAACTATAGCGGTGTAGTTCACTGAGTAGAGCCAGCTATTGGCAAGCGAGCGATTGACGGCGATAATACGACACCGCTTTCCAGGGGGATGATGTCTGGCGTGTTCAAGGAGTTCTACAACACTACGCTACGCACATTGAATATCATGAGTACCGATGGTTCCCCTCCTGTCCCAACTACCTGTACCACAACCAATAGCACACAAAGTAAGAAGGCAAACGAGTAGCGTACCTTAGTCTCAGACATCCACACCGCACCGCTCTGCTGCTGATCGATGGAGTCCCTGAGCTTCCGATACCAGGTGTCCGGATCGTTCAGGTTGATCGTGGTGCTGAACACGTGCGACCAGACGCGCTCCAGCTTTTGGCACTGCTCGAACAGCTTCTTGCTGCTCTTGTGCGCCGATTTCGGCAACCCTTGGCGCATCTGCTTGATCGTATGCTTGCTCTCGGCCTTCAGGAACAGAACGATCGGATAGAACTGAGCATAGTTCAGTCGATCGACCGCGTTCGGTGTCACATCGAGCAGCGCGTGCTTGCCCCGGTCCATGATGTCGCGTATGTTGGACAACCGCACGATGCCACCACACTTGGACGAACCCTTATCGTCGTCCTGCAGCGGTGCCGTGTACTTATCCGGGAAGTCCTTCATAAGCCGCTCGCGCGCTATATCGGCCACCGGACCGAAGATGACGACCGGGCGTACGAACCCGGGATGGCGCAGTACAACTCGCTCGTATGCTGGGAATTTCGAGATGGCATCCGAAAACACGACATCGTCCCAGTTCTCGCGTGACAGTGACTTCGAGCGACGGTGCGTCGAACGGCGCCGCCGGAAAAAGCTAACACGCGACTCGGAAGCGTTCAGTTCCTTCTTGCTCGCGTTAAACTGCACCGTCGCCAGCTC
>NC_064874.1:24116902-24124402 GCF_943734745.1 Anopheles darlingi | reverse complement strand
GAAATGAAAAGGAAAATAGAAATCAACTGCGTAGAGATTGATGATGGCGGCAGGCCAGCGGGGACGGAATTCATCGCCGGAAATGCGGGAAACCCGCTCGACCGCTGTGTGGACGTGACGCCCCCCCCCCCCCCCCCTCGGATCGGCCCCGTATCGGCCACTTTCTCCTGCACGCACTTTACTCACATCCGATTCCGGACGCCCCGTGCCCATAATGATGAGGAGGACCGGGGGGTTGTCCGGATATCTGACTCTTCGGACCGGTTTCGAACCGCAACACAGTACGCGCACACACACGCACACACACACAGTGGTGAACTCTAGTTGTTCAATGTGTCAATTATTGACATTCTTGAGCGTCATTACATCATTGCGGTAGCCATCGTTTGTGCCAGGGAGTGTGTCATTATGAGCGGCACATTATAAATCGCCATGTTTTGCCTTTGCTTGGCCAATGGTGGTGGTGGTGGTGGTGGTACGGTTCGACCCGTGGCGTGGGCAATCGAAACCAAGGTTGAGTCAATCGTAAAATGGTTGCTAGATGGAATTAGCTAGAGTGTTTGCGATCCTTTCATCCAAGTGACCAGCGAGCGATCTGGAGAAGGAAGGAGCAGTTTCCATCAGCTTCAATGTGCCGAGAGTCAACGTTAGCAAGCTTGTATCAAAAACCTTCGCTCAGCAAGTGCATAATACAGTATCGCTTGACGCTTAAAGACACAGACGGATGGCAGATCCGAGACCGCCTACACACCATATTCCTTGGCGGCCATAGCTCCACCGTACATCACATGTCGAACGAAAGCATTCCAACTAAGCCATAAAGACGGAGACGTACACACACATACAAAGAATGGAATACCATACGAAACGAGTAAGAAGATTGCACACACCTGGCGGCTCAGGATGATGCCTGCGAGCAATGCAGAATGTGCATTCGTATGTGCAACAGCAGCATCAGCTTCTCTCTCTCTCTCTCTCTCCATCTTTCTCTCTCGTTAAGGTTCTCTATGTTGCCCTTTCGTGCAGAACATAAATCCTGGTCACCGCGTACCCCTTCTCCCGACTTCTCGGACTTCTCGTCCTCGTTCGCAAGGTGCTGCTGCTCGCTCTTCTCTCGGACTCGGATGGGGGTAACCCCTTCCACACGCACCACCCCCTTCTTCATCATTATCCTCGTGATTTGCGCATTCCGCACGCAGAAGAGAATCAAGTCGCAGCACGCAGCAGACATCGAGCGAGAGACAGACAGCGAACGCGCCAAAAGGCCAAAGCGAGATGGTGCGACGCCAGAAAGCCAGAACGCTCTTGGGGCTGGTAAAACTGGTCAGGTGAGTTTTTGTACCGATCACCACCACCGCCACCACCTTCCCACCCTCCGGCCGCTCCTCCCTGGCCCACATTCCATCGTCACGCTCTGGCCCGGGGACCCACCGTTTGGTGGTGGTGGTGGTGATGGTTGTTTGCCGTTGAATTCGTGGTCGGGACACGCGCGCAAGACGGAGCGTGCTGCTGCTTGGGGGCTTTACTACAGCGATGGCGACTACGACCACTACGAGCGCCGGCTGCCTGCCATTACCATAGCGACGGCCACGAATGGTTATTAGATGTTTTTTTTTTGTTGCTTTATTCGCTTTCGCTGCACACACAACGATGGCCGCGGCCACCGCCAGCAGCAGCAGCAGCAGCAGCAGCAGCGCGCGCGACTCACCAAGATTAATTTATTGAAATATATTACTATGATGCAAAACGCGTGGCCTGGCCACAATGACGCCCCCTAGTCGTGTGTGCCTGAGTGTGTGTGTGTGTGTGTGTGTGTGTTTGTGTGAATACGAAGTAGTTTTTTTTCCTGCCTGCCTGCGCCTTTTTGAAAGCAGCAGCAGCAGCAGCAGCAGCTAAACCGATCTATCGATTACCATGGTGTGTCGCCGCTCCAAAGCTACCACCACCAGAGAGCCAACCCGCCAACCACCCGGGCCAAGGAGGCAATCATTATGTGAAGGACATTATCGTTTGATGTAATCATTGGAATTCTTTAGCCAGCTCGAGCAAGGGGGTGGTTTCCTGCTCTCAGCCTGCTACGTTGCGCCAATGGAAAGTGGTTTACGTTTAGTAGATAGTAACTAGTTGTTGTAGCTGCTACGGGAGCTGCTGCTCGTGCGGTTAAGGTTGATTTTGTGTCATTCTGCTGATACCGCAAGGAGAGACCCTCACAACTACGGAACGCCTGCGTGGATGCCTGGCGTTAGCCACAAGCCATCTATCTGTGCAGATTACTGGCATTTGCTTAATGAACATAATCGCGGCGGGATTATGGCATCGTTTACAAACCCGGTCTGCATCGGAACATCGTCCACTCCCGTACCGAAGCCCGGGCATCATCCTCGCTCATCTCATTCGAAGACAAACGCTGAACGTTTCGCGATGATCTTTTTTTTTCTACTTCATCTTCGCAATCGTACGGCATCGCATGACTGTAACCGGTGGCCAAATGGGCGAAATTAATAGCTACTACAGCAGGCACAACAACAACAACAACCGGCGACGACGACGGTTGACCGGAAAGAGAAAGGGAAAACACACACTCGATCCGAGCGTGATCGTGATCTTACAACGTGTGGAGGGCGACGATCGCGCAACAGATTATCTGCCGTGACTTTTGCGGCTCCCAACCCCCCAGCATCCCCTCGTTGCCATCGTCTCAGTGCGCAGTCAGCATGACGCATGATCGGGTTGCAGCAGTAAACTCGCGCCATTCCACGCGACTTTCGCTTGGTGCAAGAAGAGAGCAAACCAACGGTTTTGGTTGGCTTGCCACTATGAACCGCTCGGTAAACGCTGGTGATGAATCGCTCGCTATTATTTGTCGCTCCAAATGGTATGCGCATTGTCGTAGTGGATAGGACACATTTGCATAAATTAGCAGCAGCAACAGCGACATCACTTTGCTCGCTTACATACGTTCGAACAGAGCCAAGTTATGTTGATAGCAAGGCCTGGTTTATTTCGGCGAACTGTTTCGTCAGTTGATTTGGTGGGTAGCTTTCTAAACGATGAAATCCATTCTTCGATTCGATGTAGCACTAGACCGCGAATTACTCTATAAACCGCCTCTTCTCTCCTGCCTTCTGGAGGTCACTTCTGGTTCGAACGGTGCGTTACCTGTGTATCACTGTGATAGTGGTTGTTCGGAAGCTGGTTGCCACCGTTTGGTGATCCTAGCATATCCATCATCTTGGCCAGCTGTTATGCGTTTGTAATCGTGGCAGAGTGACGACTATCAGTGGCGGGGCATTCCCTCCGGCTCGATCGAACAGCACACGGAACAACGCACTTGCCGTGCCCGTGTGCTAATGATGATGCTCGGAGGTATTTTGTCCGCCTGCTAGAATGTCTGCTCGTCCCAGTAACGCACACTCTGCCAGTGCCGGTGCCGCAAAACGGCAATTTCGCTCCCTCTCCACTCCTTCTGCGGCGTTCCTATTTCTCCGGGTGAGCGGTGATCGCGGCTTGTCGTTGGTCGGTGGCCACGGTCACTTGGCACGCAACGAAAGCCTTGAATTTATAATGCTGATGATCACTGGCGTTGGCATTCAGCGGCGCTGGCATGTGGCATTAGAAGCCGAGCGTGGAAGCCAAGACACACAAACAGACGCGCACGCACCGATTGATGGCACAGGTTGTTACTTCCCGAGGGGAGACGGGGCCGCTAAACCAAGCGAAGGCTTTCCATTTTACACAGACGGTCGCAGCACACACTCTCTAGAATCATTCTTGAAGCGCTGGCTTACGCTTGATCCTCACTTTCACAGCCACTCACACTCGCTCACTGATCGCCTAATGCAATCCTCCAGCCGTTCAGCCTTTCAGTTTTCGTTGTTAAAATCCTGAGGTAAGGAAAAGATTTAATAGTCGCTCTTTCTCTATCTTTCTGCATTCATTTCATGCATGTCTTTCGTTCGCGCAGGTAGTGTGCTGCTGGTCATCACCATAAACAATCGAACCGACGCGGCACACACCTAGAACCTAGAACACCTAGCAAGCGATGACAGCAGCCGCGAGACCGATCCTCTTCTTCGCGATCCTCTTCTCGATGCTGGAGGGCGACAGAGTCCCGTGTTTGTGGAAGAAGAGGAGAGGGAGGTGGCGACGAGGGGTGTGTCTGTATGTGTGTGTTTGCGTGTGTCGTCGTCGAATGCGTGTTTATTGTTTGTCTCTCGTTCTCCTTTTCTTCCTAACTTGCGAGGGCCGGTTCTTTGGCACAACGACGATGACGATGGCGATGGCGACGGCGACACGGCCAGGAAGAAACTGGTTTGTTAAATATGCGCCCAGCAGTTAACAACACACACGCGCATGCATGCTGTTCAACAGCTATCCAAGTAGGCCCCGCCAATCTCTCGGCTGCTGGTGTTTATGCTTTTCGGGAAGTTCGAGATTCCACTAAAAACGATACGCAACAGCCGCCATTCCTTCACGCACGCATGGATGGTGATAACCGATTTTCAATCAAAGCAAAGCTCAATGAAACTCAAAAGAAGACTACTCCAACGCCGCCACGAATGGACGCACACACACAAACACCTCAATCTCCTGAGGGGGCGCTTAAGTTAAGTCCAGGAGAGGCTTGGCATCCTGGTTTGCACACACATACACGCACTGCGAAATGCGGAAAAAGCTCAGGCTGTTCTTCGCAAAAAATAAAAGCATTCAAGGAGGACGGCACCTATAGGTACCTTTGACAATGAATTCAGCGAGGAATTCCGAAATTCGAATAGCTCCAAAAAGCGTGCTAAGCGACCGAGCAGAGTCGAGACCCGGAACACATCTTTATCTTCTTTCGTTCGAAGCGTACCGTAAAATCAAACAACCGTGAAACGTAAACACTTGATCACACACACGGGGAAGGCACAAACAACAACGAAACGAGAAGTGATGTAATATTTTGCTTCATCAAAATCACCAAGATACTGCACGCGTCGTCCGGGGACTTTTAGAAAAAAAAACTATTGAAGAAATGCGGCGCAAGAACCTTTCGACGGGGTTCGTCACGGCATTCTTGGACCAGGCACAGCTCTTCGCTCTACACACAGCACCCACCACCCGTACACACAAACACACACGCACGGGACACGGGACACGGAAGATATCCAGAAAAAGGCAGGAGCAGGAGCATAACCGAGCGAATACATACACTCACGCACACACCGAACACGGCGGGTTGGTGGGTTCGAGGTCGTCGACGACCGACCGGGAGGAGAGGGGTTCGCTCCGCGGGATGATGATCCGACAAAATCCGAATCCGACAGTTATCCTAGCGATCGCAGAGAAAACGGCTCGGAATGCCACCAGGGGAAGCATTTAAAGCGGATTTCTTCACGTGACGCACACGCACACACAAACACACGGACGCACACCAGGCGCAGAGAGGGAATCGTTTTTTAGCACCGAAAACACACCCTGGATTGTCTCCAGTAAAGGCTGCGACTTTAACCTCGTGGCTTATACACTAAACACCAAAGGGGTGAGGCCCCAAAGACCTACTAGATTCGAAAAGGGGGTCGTCGGTAGCACACAATCCGTTGCCAACACGAGCCACAAGAGCAGCGCAGACCGTAACGCTGCTTGCTCGATGGCTCCACGATACGAAATAAAATGGACGCCAGCCGAAACGAGTTTCCGAAGCAACGAGCGAACGAACGAGGGCCCAAAACCCGCGGGGATCGGATCGACGGCGACGGCGACGGCAACGGCGACGGCGTCGTCGACGACAGCGGCCACAGCGTCAACGGCGGCGGCGGCGACGGCGGCGACGGCGACGACGATTGGATTGCGAAGAGGAAAGAGAATGCAGCGGCGTTCAAATCTCCGCGGGATGCTGCGTGTGAGCGAGCAAGAGAGCAAGAGAGCGCATAAGAGACACGAAGGAAAAGGCAGCAGAAGAAGCAGAAGAGGAAGAGAAGAAGAAGGATGGGATGGCCTCTGCCTGAGCTTTCCGATCTCCCGATGCATCGCGGACACTTCTTCGCGAGGTCCGTTTTTGTGTTCCTTTTGCTGATGCAGAAGAAGCAAACTACGGGGATTGGCACTCGCAGGCTAAGCCCAGGACAAGGGATGAGTCACGCCATATCTTGGACAAAAAAAAATCAAAATCGCAACACAGAAGATCGGCAAACCATTGGTCGGCACTCCTCGAGGTAGAAAAGTGTATTTTTAAAGCATAAAACTGTTGTATGAACACACAAATTGTTTGCACTGTGGACCATCACGGGTGTAGCGCGGGCTCAAAAGAACCGCCACGAGAGCCCGCTCCGCTCTCGACGATCGCACACCAACGAACAAACCGACCAACCCGTATCGCACATGGCAAATTCTTCATTGATGACGTTGTTAGGCGAAGTAGGCACATTCTCCCTTCATTTTCTTGTTCTTCTCAAACATAAACCGCGTCTCTCTCTCTCTCCTTCTCTTCTTTTCTCGCCATCGTCGTCGTCGTTGTCGTTCAGCGATTGCTAACTCACACCACTCAACGAACCGAAGCCACGGCTTTATCTATCTTTGCCGTTCTGGACGCTGTGGTCCTCGCTATTCTCCGTGAAATGTAACGCAGGGTTTTTGAAGTTTTACTCCAAAAAACTGTTTGTTTCCCATCGCCTTTTCCGCATCAACTGCGGCAACCGCTCCGGTTTGGAGATTGGAGGCTCGCACTCAAAAGACTTTAATGCCCGAACGGTGGAGGAGAGGAACCTGCCTATGGCACTCCAAGAAGGAGCAAACGCGATTTGGGGCTGTTTCTTTTTCGTGGAACGGCAGCAGCTGCTGGACCCCAAAATTATTGAGCGTCGTGTTCGCTCGAGCTGCTCCTTCGGGAACCTGAAGCTGCAAGCAAGACAAAGGCAGACCGGACAAAAAACTGGCGAGAGCGAGAAACGCAATCCGGAAACAGAACACATCGCTTGCCGCCTGGCGTACCAACTGCGCGTTTCTGCGCTCGACTCCTTGCCGTCTTCATTGGCCTGGAGTGAGTCATTGGCTTCCTTGTGCGCTCGGCCAGCAGCCCTTTGATAACGTGATACCACCGTCGAACTTTGCATACTTTTTATCCTTTTCGGCACGGCGCACTAGCGCTACTCGTGACGCATTCCCACGTGTTTCCCTCGTAAACGCATTGGCACTGGAACCATGATTAATGGAAACATTCCATTAAGTTCGGTTGCAACCAGCTGAAGCCCCTAGAGCCCCTAATGGTGGAGTTCCCTTTCCCAGCCGCGGAAATCGCGAGATCGGTCACGAGTGATAAGAAGAAGTCTTCCCTACCTTTGCTGCATGCTTGCTGCTGCGTTTGCTGCCGAATCCTGCACCGACCGGTTGGATGTATTTATCGTTAATCATCTCGAAGATTTCGGCGGGCGAGGGAATTTTGTAAAACCGACGGAAGCTGCCACGCAAACCGGTCGCACGACGTTGCTGGTGCTGCTGATGAGGGTGGCTGCCGGATCCGGT
>NC_064874.1:24104402-24114402 GCF_943734745.1 Anopheles darlingi | reverse complement strand
GTTCGAATGACCACCACCGAGAGAGGCGACGGCGCAACCAAAACTAACCGCAAACCGTTGGAATCGGTTGGCATGTAACTCTATCTTCGCTTTCTAAACGCACTGCAAACGCCCCCTTTTGAACCACGAAACCAACGGGGGGCCAGGACTCCACTTATAGAGGCATAAAATGGACCAACGGGAGTGTGGAAGTTAGATGGCGATAAGTGATCCTTTATACGGATCCTTATTACTTATTCAACACTTCACACACTTCACTGAATGAAGGAGCACCCACTAGGCCACTAAACGGTTAGCAGACACTCCTCGAAGGGACGGAGGTCCTGTGCTGTTGGCTGTCGAACGGCGGACGGTGTACTACTACACGGCACGACACGCCAACAGCAGTAGCAGTAGCCATACGACTTCGTGTGAGTTCGTGAAACTAGCTAGAATTGCATCGTTCGCGGACGATACCGAGTGGTTCGTGGTGTCCGTGTCGTTCGCCTCCCCCTCGAAACAAAAAAAAAACACCCCGACGATAGTGTCCCACGGCGCCGCTACTAGAACCGTATAGAACCGTACGCGGGGTATTAAGGGTGCAGAAAGGAGAGTACTTGGGGTTGTTCTAAAAGTGACTCTCCTTGGCAGCTAGCCAACCAGCTGAACGTGTATTCGTTCCACAGAATGATCTACTAAAAACGAAACCCAAGAAGAAAACACATAAATGAAGGAACTCTAAGCATATTGATCACTGCATACTTGGATTGGTTGCGACTTTTCATCCCACCCATCAAGTAGCCCGCGGTTCTACGGTTTGTTCTGTGTGTTTATCGGTTTCACTTCTACATCGAGAAGGGGAAGCAGCAGAGAGACTGCTCCGGCCTATACGCCCCTTTCCGTACTGGCACCTTCGTACGCGTTGGCGTATCCTAGGCCTGGCCAGGACGCGGTGGTTCCCCCTATCGGAACAACGGTGTAACAGTACGCAAGGGCTCCGAAATGAAAAACGAAAATCCTCATCAAACCCCCGTGGCCAGCGGGTACGAACGCGTAGAATGAACGCAAAGGGAACCCACCGGTAGGTTACAGCCGGTCAAACGCGACCGAATGTGCAGTCGGCGGCCGGCGTTCGATTGCCGGCATGCGACCGGCGACCGGCAACCGGCATGCGACCGGCATGCGCACTGCCAATGTTGTCCTCCCATTCGCACGACACACGCTACGCTGCTCGGCGTGCTCGGTCGTGGCAAATGCAATCAGGAACCGGAGACCCGGGAACCGACGGACCGAGGGGAGATGGGGCAGGATTAAACCGAGCGTAAGGACGATACGCACGACGGAACCAAAAACAACATCAAACGCAGACATATGCCATCCGCCGAGCACGAGCAACTCCCGTGGAATGGGTCTGAGCCGGAAGGACGAAGGATTCGAATTGGTAGGCATCCAGCCAGCCAGCCAGCCAGCCAGCCAGCCAGCCAGCCAAGCCAGACAACGCCACCGCACCCCTCTTCCTGGACGTTCCATTAGCACTCTCTTATGGCACTCTACTACCCGCTAGCCATCGTTACATTCGTCCGACAGGGCACTTGGCACTCCGGAAGTGCGTACGGACCACTTCGCCACGCCGATGCCCATTCAATTGACCGCTACGTGTTTGTGTGAGCATTCGGTTCGCTGTTTGTTGTTTGAAATGGAAGCATTGGGGCTGACCCCCACACCCGAACCGAAGCTGCTGTTCCCGATGCATACGGAATTAGCATATTTCATGCTGCCGGCTGGCGTAATACAATTAAGTATCCAGCGGCCAGACGGTATGCGACTTTTTGAATAATAAACAAACTCGCTGCGTTTCGAA
Organism: Anopheles darlingi; assembly: GCF_943734745.1. Lineage (NCBI taxonomy): Eukaryota > Metazoa > Arthropoda > Insecta > Diptera > Culicidae > Anopheles > Anopheles darlingi. The sequence goes on along the minus strand of NC_064874.1, from coordinate 24,112,562 downwards.
ACCGACCGGGAATGGCGTAAAAAGGAGTGCCGTCTGGCCAGCGCCACGCTTTAGTAATGTGGTGCAGCTCGATCGATTGGAATGGTTGGGTGTGTCGGTCGGCCGCCCGTACGTTGATTTCGCAGGATATCGCTTTTCACGAATCACAAGGAATTTTGGGCTGAAAAAGGGTGCGGTTGTTTGTGATGTTTTCGATGTAAAGGTATGACAACTGATAAGAATGGTACTGGGCATTACGGAAGCAAATATAGGACACTTATAGACAGCGACGTGAAAAATTAACACCATAGCGACTTGAGGAAAAATAAGATATGATAGCAGACACTGGGTATGTCCTTCCAAAGACAGTTTGGCACTTCATTCAGAACACAAACAAAACGGTAAATTTAAGCCACTTACCACCTTCTCATCCTCGACCACCTGATCCGCCAGCACCTCGATCGTTTCGTTCATCGACCGGTGTCCGTACGTGCGTTGCTCCTTCTTCGATTTGCTCCGGAACAGGCTGGCCGTTTTGTTCTTCAAATTTAACCGTCGATCGGTCGTACCGCCCAGTAGATCACCGAACGGTGGTGAACTGAACCGCTTTGGGTTAAAGTACGAATAGGCGGCCGATTCCGACTTTTGCAGGCGTTTGGTTGATGGTGGAAGGACGAGTTGCCGACCGGAGCTGGCTGCCGACGTGTTTGCGTCCCGTCCATCGGTCAGGCTTTGGTTGTTGTTGTTGTTGTTGTGGTTACTCGAGGTACTGCTGCTACCGTTGCTGACGCTCGAGTTGTTAAAGTTATTGTTCGATACGGCAAACTTACTGTCCCCGCTGGCCGGCAACAGCAACAGGCCGGCATGACTGGTGCTAGTGATCTTTGACGGTAGCTGAGGTATTGGTGGAGGTTGCTGCTGTTGCTGGTGACTAGCAATATGGGAGTGATGTGAGGAAGGACCGCTGGTGGCCGAGATGAGTGAAGAGCGACGCGACGCGACCGTGTTGTTGATTGGTACCGTCGAGGGTGTTGGTGTTGTTGTACCACAGTAGCTGGTACTTCTACGCGATCGATTCGAATCGATCGTATCCCTATCGGACAGAAGAAAAAAATAGAAAAGGAGAGAGTTAAAAACGTAAAAGGATTGGATTCAGGTGATGCTGATAAGGGACGAGGTTATAAGAAGAAACAACAAAGCCGACGAGTGTCCTCCGGTCATACCTTTTCCGGAACTGTGGGCTACGGAAAAACACGGGACTGATCGGTACGAAGTAGCCAAGCTGTGATGGTCCACCGTCCGGTGGATGGTAAGTACCGATGGTGGCTGGTGTCGGTATCGGTGTACCGGAATCATTTGCATCATCATCGGTTGTCGAGGTGCTGGGCACCTGCGAGGACTCATCGTACTCCTCCGTGCCACCGTCCAGGATCGAGTGTTCGGGGACCGTATAGCAGGAAAGGTTCGAGACGGGCCGACAGCCCGGATAATCACATTGTCCCGCGTACCCCGGTCCATACATCCGCATATTTGTGTATTCCATTGCACTTCCCTTCCCCTCTCACTTGTTCTCTTCTCTTGGCTCTTGGTAATGCACTAAAATGTCCCGAACAGAAAGCCAATTGTCATCGTCGATTCATTGCGATCCGTTGGCCACAAACCACAGGAAACCAAACCAGACACCCAGAAACGGACTTTAAAACATTGATTCTGGCACAAGAACAACAAAAACCCGACGCCGGAGATTAGAGAGAGAGCATACGTATCGACCGACGCGGGCCAGCGTGCATCGCCATCCACATCCGGGACCCAGACCCAGGGCCCGAGAAATGTGGTTTTCGAAGACGTGAGACAACATTTCAAACAAATACGAACGACCTCATACCGGCATGGAATGTCAACTTCTACCTCTTGCTTCTTCTTCTTGCTCTACATCATTCGCTCGCTATACCTTCGGTCCCTTGTCTGCCTTCTACGTCTAGGAATGTCCTAAACGGAGACGACCGTAACGTGAGTAAGGGATTCCTGAGACATTCCTGCTGACTTTGTATCGGTTTCCGCTATCGTCTAGGATCCGTCGCTGGCCATCGCCATCGAAAACGAAAATGGAAGGAAGGAAGAAGAAAGCGTTTCCCTCTTGCTTTCTTGGGTGCGCATGCCGTTCGCTTTCAGAATGAAACTGAAACCAACCACACGCCAACCGCTCGGTTGTACCGCTTTTTATGGATTTGCCGTTCCGATTTCGGAAACACTTTTTTCCGGTGCGGGTGCGATGATTTCGAAAACATGAAAGTGGTGCGCGTTTCACTTCGCAAACAATGTCCGATTCCATGTGATAAACGACCTCGATCCTTCTCGATTGCAGATCGAGCATCGAGCGCAACAGCGAATTGTTGAGGTCACGATGGAATCAATGGAAAGGGGAGCGATCGTCGGTGATCTAGAAACCGATCATCATAATCATCATCATCATCGATCTACGATTGCAAGCAACAGCATAAAGCAGGGCAAACACTAGTGGTTCTGCGTCTCACCGATCACGCCCAGATCACAGCATGAATGATGCTGACTGTGCTCTCGGTTGACGCACGCCGATGAACCCTAAAATGGGTCAAATAGGCGTTTGGATGAAAGGAAGGAAATGGCGCGCTGAACCGACTACCGGACTCATATTTCACAGCTTCCCGCTCCCGCCCATAGTGTCCGCTCCAAAAGAAGGGCGAATAAAAATATCGCACCAACTTGCCGCCCTAAAACACACACACACACACACACACACACACACACACACACACACACACACACACACACACACACACACACACACACACACACACACACACACACACACACACACACACACACAACACCGGCCGAGTGGGGGGTCGATAATGTTGTCGTTGGCCACATATGGCACAACATCCAAGATTGGTGCAAAAACAAACCCCTAAGGGGTGGCATCTGTTGCTGCTGCTGCTGCCTATGCTCTACCGCTAATGGAAGAAGAATCGTAAAGGGGAGGAAGCGAGGTTTTCTCTTCTTCGTTTTCTTCTGGAGAGCTCAATCGATGATCGATGGGATACTATTTTCGTCAAATTTATGAGCAGCTCAATCTGCTGCCTAGCGTGATGTGATGCGATTATGTTTACCACACGCTAACCTCTGCACTCTTGACAAGCAACCAAAGGGATCAGGGCCGCGTCGTTCAGGAATGCATATCGCTCCAAAATGCTCGATCACTCGATCGCCCTCAGCGATGTAGCCGTGACGTTGATCCCCATTGATGAGAAGATATTTCTGGTCTTAACGGATGTTGATAAGCTCTCCTATAAATGCTTGATCGTGGAATCATATGGACACGTGTTTTCAACGGTATAAAAAGTTGTATTAGTCCATTTACTAACGACTGTTTCATGGATTACGTGATGTCGAATCCAGTGATATTAAAGGTAAAAGGTAATCTATCTGCTATCAAGGCAGCATCTAACATTCACCAAAGCATAACAAAACCTTTTTTTCAGTCTAATTTTATCCACTGATGGCATTGCATCACGATATTTTAAATCATTAAACTCTCTACTTTGTGATATCAAACACTCACAATAAGTGCCATATTCGCAGACAGTTAGTTATTATTCACAATATAAGTTCTTCTTAGTAAATGCCTCAGAAAGATGCTCAGAAATCAATCAAGCGACAACAGACGCCACGAATGAACTTCCACTGTCAGCTCTAATGGCAGTTGGGGCGTTTCAATTTATCTCAAAATACATGCAACGCGCAAAGTAGACGAAACCACTTGTCACAGTGAACTCCCGACACACCTTCTGACCTGGTACCGATGCCATCGCGCGCGCCGCGATCGAGACGAAAAGGCCGGCAGAATGAAAGCCAGCTGTCCGCGGGCGCGTATTTCATAAATTTTGCTCGCTATTTATAGCGTAACCGACTCGTCGTCGGCGTCGTCATCGCGGTTAGGCCAGAAATTGACCATCATTTTTTCCGCAAAATCTACAATCGAATATCGGAAAACCGTCCCGTCTCGTGATCGCGCATTTGACGATCGGTGACATCACGCCCTCTGGATGGTAAGGCCTTCGGTAAATCGGTGCAGGACCTTGCACTTTCTACTTCCCTGTCATCTCAGACCCAATAATATGTACCCTTTCGCACACTGCTTGCTGCTTTGCTGCGTGATGGATGGTAAGCGCCAGAGCAGCGCAGATTATGCGTTTCGACGGGTGTTCGTCTTGGAACGGCGCTTACGACACTGCACCATTGCATCGGGCACTTGTTGTTGCACCGGAGGTTGTTCCTCCGGCACCAGAGCGGCCCTTGACAGAAGAGAGAGTAGGTGGTGGTCGGGGTTCAGCGGGGTTAAACGACTTCTAAATATAAATATATAAATCGTCTGCATGTTCTGGATGCACAACGGGGACAGACCACAGCCCCAACGGCGTAAGCGCCAGCCGATATACCAGCCGAGATGCTATCACACCGCTTGAGAGAAGCGACCACTTCGCGTATGACGAGTGCATGCATGCATCGAGAACCACCATTAGAAGTGCTTGAAAACGGGGTTTCACTTTACTAAAGTGTGCGAACGATCGAACTGAGGGTCAATCATAGTGGGAAATGTTTGTTAAATTGCTCTACTATCCTCGACCGACCCAAAACTTTGCTCTCAACTCCCATTCCAACAAACCAGAAACGCATTCGATCTACTCGCTTTTTCTTCTCCATTTCTATTCGAATCTGTGGCACATCGTGTCTTCCTTGTTTTCGACCGGGGGGGAAAAACCCAATCACGCTTATTCACGCTACACTGCAACCGCCGTTAAGCTTCGTCGGAATTCACTTTCACGCACGCGGTAAGTAGAAGACGGCCGCAACGACTCAACGGCAACGACATGACGACGTGTGCCGTGTGGTCGTCCTGTCTGGCGACAAAAATACACATTTCCGTCTGGCGGTATTTTTCATTCTTTCTTCTGTTTCATTTGCTTTTTGTTTTTTTGTTTTTGCACCAAACGCCGCCATCACCACCATTACAGCTAGCTTGTGCTCGCTAATGATAGCGATCATTAATGCACGATCGCTGCAACATGATAAAAGCAAGCACGAAAAGAACACGATCGCGATTGCACTGAAGTGTACGAGGATTTCATGGAATATGCACAGTAGTGCAGGGAACACAGTAACGATCACAGTGGGACAAGAACACCGACCCCGTAATCCCGCGTCACGGCGCGTCGTGAGCGTGCGTGCTCCTTGTACCGGGGAAATCTAGGTTGCAACTGGCCAAAGGCGACTGGCGATCACGATGCTGATGATCGGCGACACTCGCGGCTGATCTCGGAGAACCAAACCCCAAGAACCCCACAAAGAAGAGCAAGAGCTGTGCCAGTTTCAATTCTCAAGTGATCTCAGCCGACGGAGAGAGTATCTCGTGAATGGGCGCCTGCTGGCGAGGATCAGCACGCGTGCCATGTGTATTCTAATTTAACACGTTCGGTCATCATTCGGCATGGCGAGCGCTTGTCACGGAGAGTGCAAAGATCCAAAGTGAGCACGCACGAAATCGATGAAACGAAATGAACAGCTCGAATGAGCGCGATCCTCACTGGCGATCGACTAGTATAGTAAACCATAGCTAGCATACCTGTGAAGGATGAACCGAGATATTCCCGTGTCCTGGCGAAGCTGTCGTTTTATCCAACATAGTTCCAGAAAAACAAATGCACTACTTACTACGGTAGTTTTATCCGTAGTTACCATAACATACTAACAGAACTCACTACCGGAATTGCATTTTCGACCATTAACCCAATCCTTCCGGAATTAAATGGCCCGATTATCTGCTTGTTTTCTACAGGAAAAGGGCTCAAAAGATGCACAGAAATTCGATGCAAGTGGCCAGCGCGGTTTACAGCGCAACAACCCACAACAAAACCATTTGTTAGTAGGGCCATTAATGTTACATTCCCTTCTTTCTACTAACATCCCAATGAACCCGAATGAAGCCGTTTATGAATCCATCAGATCTTACAACCAAGACGCCTCTTACGGACCATTGTTTCCGCCTGGCTGCATTAGTTCACAGCAATTATGCGTGGAGAGCATCGTGAAACACCAAAGAGAAACATAAAACCCTTTATAGGTCTCTAACCCCATAAGCTATGTGTTTGTGTAGCTAATGTGTGCCGAGCAATGATTAAAAGCAAATCCTCGGAACCTCAGAACGTTAGAACCTCTGATTTTCTGGAACAGAAGAACTTCGATTCGCAATACAGCAGTTGCCTTCAGCAACCGTTTGATGTGTCGGGCATCACACGTCGGCAGCAGTGAGTGTTGCTGCTGGCCTCAGGCAGACGCCAGCAACATAATCATGGCGTTGATGAAACTACAAGTTGCCCCCCCCCCCCCCCCCCCCCCCCGGACTACACGCTACTGGCTGTGGTTTGTCCCACTTTGATAGTAATTGCAACCAATGGGCGCCTCGTAGCTACCAGGCGCAAGAGACAGAGAACCGAGAATGGGGCACTTCCGGTCCGGCACCGGAACCCGGAACAAGGAAAAAAGTCATTAAACTGCTGCCAGCCGATTAACGTTTATTTACGGAGTGTGAAAGGAGGAGAGTTAAAGCCAAACCATTCCCCCTGGAGGGCCGAAACCACGGACTGGGTATACTCTAATTCAACATTAGCCTCGGAGAGGTGGCCCTTCCCCGCCCCCCGCCCTCCTTCCATCAATGGAAGTGCATCCGTGGGAACGACGACGTTCTAGCGAGCGTTCTGCTCGAGATCGGGATAATCGGTCTCGCATTGCGCGTTGCACAGAACCGAGTGGCACCGTGGCCCCAGGAACGTGGACGTGGCACCAACACACATACTGGAGGGGCGGTTTGTGGTTGGATGGAGAAGCCTTTTAAATATTTAATGCAACATGGCCCGTGACGACGGGTGTGTCTTGCAATGAAACACGAGCCATACAGACGACGACGACGCATGCACACACAGCCGGCACTCCTCAGCCCTTCCTATTGCGTTCATGACGCTTCTTTTAGCTTCATCAACCTCCTACTCCTACTGGGCACGTTTCATTAACCTACATTACATTTCGGGATCGGCCGTCTTTCGAATTTGATTCCTTCCGAGAAGAGAAGAGAAGAGAGCGGCAAGGGGCGGCTGTCTGTCCTTTGAAAACCCAACTCATCAAGCCATTCGTGCATGTGGGTTACGGGTTAAATGACCTCACGTGCCACAGCAACGTAAAAAGCCGGTCTGCTCCCGCCCTGTCTTTCCGTATCAGATTGCAAAAGGGGCTCGGCCCGGCTGGGCGGAAAGGGAAGTGTTTTTCGATGTAGCTCCCGTTCCGGATCCAGACCGCACACCGCATATCGAACACGTTGCTCATCTGTCCATTCAAAAACCGCTGAGAGCCCATTGAACGCATCTTCTTTCGTTAATGAGTGACGTGTGCATGAGGACATGTGCCGACCTGGTCTCCTTTTTGTACGCCATTTGCAAGGGGAACGGAAAGGACATGCTGGTGGTCCCTCCCTGGTGCCTGGTAGTGATGGTTCTACTACAACTGCTGCTGCTGCTCAGGTGCATCATCAGATGGCAGCACGTTTTGCTGCCGTGTACGTGCTCCTGAGGGAAGGTGTTTGGGGTGTATCATGTTCAGACCGAGGGCAAAAAGTCCCTGCACGCCACCACCACACAACAGGTGGCCGCAATTTCAACGCAATTCGAATGGACGGAAAACAACAGCAGAAAAAGGGCAGAAGAAAATTGACGCTGGAAAAATATTGAAAAGCCAGATGAGAACGATGTGAACAGGCCGCCTGCTTCTTACCTGCCGTTCTTGAGGGACGAATCGTCGTGCGTGACTCCCAATATGTCATCGTCTGCAGCGCAAGAAGCCGGAAAAGAGAGAAAAGAGAGAAGAAAAAATGTTGAATAATTAATACGAACAAAAGGGAAGAGTCTACCGTGCACGGAACGTACAGCAGCAGCATTAGCTAACAAAGATGCCCCCGCCCGAAATGCTGCTTGCCAAAACCGGCGGATTTCTTGATCCGCAGCCAGCGATTTCGGTATGAGCGAGCTTAAGCATGAGAAGGTTGAGCTGAGCCACCTCCGGGAGGCAGTAAAACAAATACTGACGAATTAGAAA
>NC_064874.1:24084402-24099402 GCF_943734745.1 Anopheles darlingi | reverse complement strand
ATGGCGTAGCAGAATTGTTTAAACTGTTCGAAACCGCCGCCGGCGATCAGCTCGATCAGTTGCTCGCATCGGACTTCCAGACTGTCCTCGGCGTTCAGCTGCTCCTCCTGGGCCACCGTTAGCACGCCCCCCTTCAGCAGCACCTGCAGCAGCCCCGTGCCCACGAGATCACGCACGATCGAGAGCCGGTGACGCATCAACAGCGATCGTACCTCCGCCGTTTCGTCCGCCATCATTAAACACACGCACACACACACACAGAGCACTTGGAACAGCTGCTGCTGCTGTTGCTGGTGACGCGGTGATCTTGAAACGGCGAGGGCTTGGCTTTCCTTTTTTCCTTTTTTTTATCGCGAGTCCCCACGCAGGGGGGAGATGGGGCACTGTTTGTAAACAATTTTCGCACACTTCCTAACAGAAACACCGGCTAAAACGAGTTTCGATGACGAACCGGAGCCTTGGGTATCCTTTTTTGGCGGGTACATTTTGGGAACTCTTTACCTCTTTGGCGATTCCATTCTGCTACTTCACGATATTCTAATGCTTTCTTGTATTCCAGATTTCACTCTTTAGCATCGATTCTAATAAATACACATTCACATTTTTGGTCACAAGCTTCAAACACTTTTCACAACCACGCACGGCACGCACGATTTTAATAGCATTCCGGCACGTATTTCAAGATGTTGATTGGTTTTAGTTTCACTTTACCGACCAGATTAATTGGCTGCTTCTTGTAAAATTTAGAAACTCCTTAAATATTATGATTTTAATTTAAAAATGTTTAAATAATCTTCCCTCACTTAACTGAACCGAACTCCACGAGCACAACGCGACGAGAACAGCGCGAGAGTCGGGATTATTGTGGGACGCCTCGTTTCTCGTACCACGAGTCTGACTTCGTTGAATCGTTGAACACGAGAAAATAGATGGGAGATTTTTTGAAAGTGGGAGTCTCTTTTTTCTCGTTGGGTGGGCTACCATTATGAAACGGAGGGTACACAGTAACAGACAAAAGCAGAAGTCCAGCAGATATCTAGTAAAAATGTAAAAATAGTTAATCTTTGATTGAAGGCAATGTTTATTAGCAAATCCGAATTATGCATGGACAGAAAAATTATCCGTTAAAATATAATAAAATCATAGTCCAAGGACTTTAAGGATTAAAGTCATAAAATCGATTTTTTCCCCTTCAATAGATTCAAAATTTGATTTTGTAGACCTCTCCGCTGTACTGCGCAGTGTGGATCTAGCTTAAGTTCGAATTGTGGTGCGAACCTGGCCTAACTTTCGAAATGCCAGGATGACGGATGTCAAACGTGTGACAGGAAACGGATAAGAAAATAAATTCGATCTCTCTCTCTGATCGTGAAAGCCAAACCGATCACACGTGCATTTTTGTCTTCTGTATTATGGTCTTGTTATAGTACATCTTATGTCTTATGTCCGAAGTGAAAGCTGCCGTCTCGTAAAATCAACGAAAGATCGTGGGTTTTACAATTTCATGAATTGTGTTGAAAATTATTTTACTACAAAAAATTTGGAAGGAACACGTGACCGCTCATTAAGACTAACTTTACAATAAATCTGATACCTACCATTTCAGCGCAAAACCCATTTTTAGGCAAATCAAACTGAATATAAAATAACCGAAAAACATTCATCATCAGTTTTCATCAATTCGATAGGGAAGGACAATTTTCCTACGGCAAGGAAGGATTTTCCTACGAGGAAATCGAGGTTTTCCGAGCCAGTTTAACTAGTTCCTTTCAAATTTACTTCAAAACTAAAAAGCCGTGGCCACACGGGGCGAAAACTCTAGCGCAAACGAAAAAATTAATGCCAAAACGGTTTCGCTTAACCCTTACACGCTGTCAAACTTTTATACGTCCGCGGACTTTTTCGCTGAACCCTTGACGCTATCGAACGCTTTATTTACGAAAATGTAGGTTCTTTTCGTATTGTTTTTGCATTTTTAATATAAATATAACAGCAACAGCAACAATATCGTTAAAAACTGCAAAATTTATTCGGAAATCAACTTCAGCGGCCAAAACACAGATGAAAACAATACGTTTGACATTTCGGCATAAATTTTCGGGGTTTTACCAAGGTACTTTAAAAAGACAGGTAGCTTTATCCAGAACAAATCCTCGATCGTATTTTAGAAAAAACTTCAGAGTTTGACATTCACGGGATGGTGGGATGTTTACTTCGGGAACGCTCTTTTCGGAGCTGTTTTCGCTTTTCTGTGGTATTACGACAGTTCAAATTCACGAAAAGTGGCACGAAAGTTAAAGTTTATGCAAATATTCTCAAAATTCTTCCTAGTGTTTCAATATGGTATCGGTCCGTAGGTCTTGCCACCCGGCCTAGAACAAGAGCTAGCTAGCGTTCCTGGACCGTGCTCACTCGCTGTAAAACACAACTCGGTCGCTCGAATGATCTTAAATAGAGAGATGAATCATTTAAACATCCGAAAAAGAGTGAAATCAGGTACTTTCCTTGATAAAACCACCAAACTTGCCCATATCTTCTTCTTCTTCTTCTTGAAACTCACTTGGTTTTGTTGATAAAAGCGCCCTCCTATGAATGTCAAACAAATTCAAAATGGTGACCTGTCAAAGCGGTTAAGATGCTACCTGTCTTTTTAAAGTACCTTGGGTTTTACCCCTGCCACACGAAGCGAAAACATTTTGGCATTAATGTGCAAATTTGCGCGCAAATTTTCGCCCCGTGTGGCCACGGCTAAACAAATTCCTCACATTATGCCTTCGAACTTGTATGCGCCATCTGCCAGAGTGGGTTTTCCGGTATCTTTTTGATTTTCTGCGCCGATTTCTCTCCAGAGGTGTTTCATGCCGTTTTCATGCCTTTCGTTTGAATTCATAGTATGAGAAAGTCACTTTTTGCGACGACTTACCAATTTTTGAAATGGCGGTTGCTCGATGTTGGGTTTTCCATTTTTTCACTTATTTTTAGGAAATAAAGAAAATTTTAGAGAAACACTCGAAGTGTGCTTCTTTTAACGAGGACATCCTTAATATACGATCACCTTTCTTTTATCATTTCTAAGCGTGGCTATCCATATAGAGCAAAAGGAAAGTAAGCTGACGATCGCTTTCCTTCATTGAATTGCCGAATCCAAAGTGAAGTATTACGGCTTAAACGAACAACGAACATAAACGCAAAACGAAGGGAACTGGTATAAACTGGCACTTTTGCGCGGATACTTATCGAATCCACGGTTTCCGGGGCCGTCGTCTACTCCTGCCACGCATACTACGGTGCACTACCGCTGTATAAAACGATCATGCGATCCTCGTTGTAAGCCTTTTCCTCTCGAACTCTCTCTCTTTGTGTACCGGTGTGCATAGCCAGAACATATCGTCACGTGTACTGCCGCTGTGCCACGTTGCTGTTGGCTGTTTTTCTTTCAACTTTGGTGTGTTGTGTGACGATTTGGTTTGAACAAGTTTGCTCCGTCGAAATAGGGGCCCCTTCGAGATGGTGCAGTTTGATCGATCCACATGCCAAGAAGCCGAGGTGGAGATGGTGAAGCAGCTGCGCAGCGTTATCATCACCCGTTCGAAGGAAGGTGCGACCTTGGAAGAGATAATAGGTAACGGGTTCTTGTGATCGCCCGATCAACACGTGGCGTTTATCAGCATGATCCTACTTTATACCTTCAGATGATTATCGCGAGCTCACGGGCGATGTTCTGATGCCCATTTTCGGTTCGCGGCAAAACTTCGCAAACTATCTATCCAGGGTCGATGGAGTCTGGTGCTCGACGGAGGGCACGGATGGCGTGATTCTGTGGTACTGCAGCACTCCCAGGACGAAACACGTGGTGGAAATGATACAGGAACAAAAGTCAAACGTGCGTGCGGTCAGAAATCATCAGAACTGCGCACCGAGTGACTATACCGTCGATCCACCACCAGCGAAGGATTATAATCCGCCGTTGCGTCCTGATTGTCCAAAGTTCTTCAAGGACAACGTCAGGCCCCCAAGGAAACCGTTTCAAAACCGGTACAAGCAACCAAATCCAACCAAGGAACGACGATGGCGACCACACAATCGATCATACCGACCGAAACGGCCAAGAGCGGATGAACTGGATTTCGTAAGTTGTGCCTCGTGTGCATTGAAAATCTCCTCCTCTCGCCCTCTAACTTCCGTTTCCACTTGTTTTCAGAGCATGTATGGACCTTCGCTTCATAAGCACCAGCTCATGGGAGATGACTTTTTCCTCTCCATAGCTAAATGGGAGCTGGGCTACTCGTTCGATCGAGGTATGCAAAACGAATTGGGGTTCGAAAACCGAATCACGTTAACGATTGCCATTCGCACTCCACACAGGTCACAGCATAGCAATGAGCGGCCTATGCATTTCCGGGCTGACACTGGCCGAGGCTGCAAAGCGGGTTGAAAGGGCCCCGTACATCGCCTCCCAGGTGCTGGTGAATGTCGGTACCGTCGATCTGCTGCACGGTCGCCAGATGATTGATCTGCTACACGATTTCGACATGCTGATGGCTCGATTTCGGGATCGCAACGTGGAACCACTCGTAACAACGCTTGCACCGATCGCGAATGCTGGCGGCTGCTCGCCAATGCAATATCGGTTGCGCAAGTTCAACGAGTACATCCGCATCAAGTGCCGAAACTACATCGATCTGGGCCGGTACTTCCAGAACGACGACGGATCCGTGCGATTCGAGTGTTACCAACCAGGGCCGCGCAAGGTAACAGGAAGTATCATGCCACACGTGCTGTGGAACAAACTCGGTCGCAATCATTTGCTACTCGAGCTGGGCAACGATCTGGCAAATCGAATATGTGAGGCATATTTCTGGAGGAACGTTGATGAAGCAACACTAGTATATTGATGATTGCCTCTGGCTACCGCTTCGCCTCCCTCCTCTACAAACAAAATGCTTATACCATGCAACCACCGCGACGGGGTGCACGAAGAGTGTTCGATTTTAATGTGTTTAATGTGCTGATTGTTTTGTGATTTGTCTTAATTCATGTGATACGCGTAGTCTTACTACTCCCTTCTAGTGTTTTTGTGTTAAAGAAGCTCGCGAATGGTGACTGATAGTGGAAACGCTGGTACGAAACATCCGTTGATCTGTTGTAGCGGATGGTTTTGGGACACTCGTGTACCCTAGACTCAAGTACGGACCCGTACGTTGTGTCTCGACGAGATGAAAATCCGAAGCGACAACTGTTCGTCCTCGATCGGAGGACGAACTGGTGTGCCGCTTCGCCGATTAGAGATTAGTGCTCCGGAGCATTCCCCGGATTGGGCCACCATCGGATCGAAGCCTTACCGGTGTCTTCGTAAAACCAAAGGGCGGGCCCCTTATGTGGAATCTCCATCGAAATGTGAAATGTTCGACAAAGTGAGCTCGATGCATCGATCGATTGCGTGATGTCCTGCGACGCCGCCGGCGACGACGACAACGACTATCCAGCAATCAGCGATCCATCGTGAGGCGTAACGATGTGCTACACCAAGGACCACCGTTGTTCACTGCTGATACAAGGATTTTATCGTACGGAGCGGAATGAAGGCACTGGACCATGAGCTACAAAAGTTTGATGACGTCATCAAATTCCGGGATTGATCATGATCAATTTGCTCCACCCAATTGTCCATACTTCTCAGCATCTTTGCGGCTTCATATTGTTGTGTTATGTGTTTTGTGTACATAAAAATATATCTGTGAAAATGTAAGCTGCTGTTTGTTGGATAGCTGTATTCTTGCTTGACTTCCATAACAGGGAGCCGGAAGTCCACAAATTTCAATTTCTTCATTTATTGATTCCATGCTACATGATGAGCGGTTAACTATTACTTCAAGTAATATCATCGATCGATCTGATGCATGAATGAGAACAGAAGTAGTCGCCAACATATTGCCGAATGAACTTTTTATCTGCAAGAAATGCAAGTGGATCCATTGAGCAAGATCACCAATTAACGCCAAGCGCAGAACTTACCGGGATATTGGTCTAAATAGACGATATTTTCTGCCAATCGTTTGGCAAGCTTTTTAAAGAGGTATCGATTCGCGATAAGACCGTCCCTCAGGGGTCCCATCAACGCCTGTACCACCCAGCGGGCGATTCGCTGTCTACAACTTGCCATCAGCACTTCGTTCAGCTCGATCGACGGACTGTACGGGCCAAGATCATGCTCCTCTCCACCATCCTCACCAAACAGAGTCACGAAGCGGGACTGTAGTGCCTCGTAGCGTCGGTAATCTTCATCCGCTATTCGCACCAGCAGATTCCTTAGCTTCATGCGCTGCATGTGCAACTCACAGGGCCACATGCTGCGTCTTAAATCCTCACTATTGGCCACCGTCGATGACGGCATGGTCGTCGGTGGTGGATCCTTCGCTACCAGCTCCTTGAGCTTGACATCGATTCGTGGACTGGGCATCGATGCTGGTTCCGCTTGTTCGGCTGGCCCCGCGACGAAAGACCGTTCACCGTTGAACAACGTGGCCTGCTCTATCTCACTAATGATTGCTTTCACTTGCTGCTGCTCTTGATTCCACTCGAAAATGTCCGTCGCGTCGTCCTCCGGTTCGAACATTGCTTCCAGTTCTTTCAGAATTTCGTCATCCAGCTCTTCGTTGGCCGGCTTCTGTTCGTCGAATGCCGCTGCCGGTGCTACTGCCGGTGTCGATGGCTGTAGCACATCCGAATCGTTAACGAGTGGTGTTAGGCAAGCCTGTTCTATCTCATGGTTTTCTCTTGCTTCATGGAACTTTTGCATTTTATCCTCCAAGCTCATGGCCGGTATGGAGGTTTGCAAGATATGCAGATAGTCGTTGTCTGATACGCCATCCCAGTCATCGGTTTGCATAGCAACGTGACACCGGTCGGATTTCAGCGATGCAAAATTCAGCTTTACGTCCAGAATGTTAGAATGCAGCACACCGGCCGCCGTTTGCTTGCGTATTTCTCGAATCTGGGATAGAGGAACGGAAGGGCAACTGATGAAACACTATCCTGGCACATGCAGCAGTCGGTCGAATTCGGTCGAAAGTCACCTTTTCTAGCAGAAAGTCTCGGTAGAGCGAGGTGATCATGCAAGCCTGCACCTATAGCAATTGATTAGCGTGGGAATTAGAGATCGTACGTTTATCGGAAACCATCCCCAGGATACTCACAGCTCTTATTTCGATTGTCTCAGCACACCGCCGCAACTCATGATCACTGAAAGGACTGTCGCGGTAACAACTCGTTGCTTTCCACGTGCGGTAATTCTTTTGTATCACTTGCTCCAGGTACTGCAAATATTGCTGCCTTACCTTGCCCGACAACCGATGGGCGGGTAGCGGGATATTCTCAATCAATTCCAGCGAAAGCGAGTCCTCGTTCCATGCTCCTTGTTCGTTTGCCGTGGGTAGAGGACCCGCCGTGTCGGCAAACGGATCAAACACGCTTCCTCGGTAGGTAAATTCGAACGGATCGTTCTCGATATCGCCACAATACTGCTTGTTGTACCTACAAATTCCCCACGTCCAGTAATTAGAGAGGGTTTTTTCATTCGAAAAGTGTAATAAACGTCGTACTTACCATTTTCTTTTGTACATTTTCAACCGCGGTTCGAAGGACCAATCCAAATGCTGCTTTATCGATTACCTGTTTGTTGTCCTGACGGAGACAAAAGACTATCAAATAAACAAACGTCGCGCGCGCAATTTCCTTCATCGCGATGTGTGGTCGCACGTGTTTGTAAGTTTCTCTGCGTAATTTATCGCTTTCCTCCCAACCTGAAACTTATAATAATACTTCTCGTTAGAACACTTGACCCCAAGGAGCTGGAATGCTGCTGCAAGTATCGAAAAGCGGTCGACGGTAAACCGAAAACACCACGCTTCCGGAACGAGTACAACTGCGGCAAAAAATACCAACCATCGTACAACGTCGCACCGACCGATGTGACCCCGGTCCTGGTGTCCGCCTTGCATTTCGATGATGCGGCCGATTCAGCGGATCGTTTGCTGGTGCCCATGATGTGGGGTATGGTGCCCCGATGGCACAAAGGCGACTTTCGGAAGCACGGACTCACGACGAACAACTGCCGGCTGGAAGGGCTGGCATTTTCCAAACTGTACGGTCCGCCGCTTGCTTCCGGCCAACGTTGTGTGATACTGAGCGAGGGTTTCTACGAGTGGCAGACGGTAAAACCGCTGAAGGCCTCGGAACGGCCCGCTTTCTACGTGCACATGCCTCAGGTAGACGAGAAGGTCAAGATGAGCGACAAGAGTACCTGGAAGGTGGACAACGGAGAGTTTAGATTGCTTCGTATGGCCGGGCTGTTCGATGTGTGGAACGATGAAAACGGGGACAAACTTTACAGCTACACGGTGATCACGTTCGAAACGAGCGGCAAGTTCGCCGAGGTCCATCATCGGTCGCCCGCGATTCTCGAAACCGAGGATCAGGTAACCGATTGGCTCGACTACAAGCGAGTCCCTTCGGCCAGAGCGCTTAATATGCTGCAGCCTTGCCACAATCTTCGTTGGTACCGTATCTCCAATATTGTGAATAATTCACGCAACAAGTCGGATCAATGCAATAAGCCGGTCGAGGACGTGAAACCAACTGCGGGGGGATCTAAATCCACGCCGAAGAGTAAGCTGATGCAGTCCTGGTTGATTGTAAAGAAGCGCAAACTGGATGAGGACGAACCAAAGGAGGACGATGCAGACAAACAAGCCATTAAATCGGAATCTGAGTCGGAACCGGCGGAGAAAAAACCCAAACCGGAACCCGATGCATCGTGAAGCAAGCATCTTGTTGAAACATTTTGAATTACTACTTCTGTGAAGTTCACTTGAAGGTGCGGAAATAGAACCACCGGCAGTATTTATATCTAAAGAGTTACGCTGGAATTTTATTACTCCACCATTTGCTGGTCTCCTTCCCCTTTGGCCGCAGCTGATCGGAGGGATTTTCGTGATATGAACTTAAGCCGCAAGTGCTGCACGCTGGCCGCATCACCGTTCCACTCTTGAAACTTTTTGAAATGCTCGGCATCACACAAATCGGGAAGCTCGAGACCGCCACCACCAAAATGCTGTTTCTCCATTTCCAGCGTCGTCTTTATGACGGCCTCGCGTGCTGCATGCTGATTTGCCCGGTGCTTCCCGATCGCCTGCACTATCTTGATTTGCTCGAGCTCCCCGTCGAACCTCCGGAGATACGAATCGATCAGCTCCTCGTATTCTGCCGGCGATACCGGTTCCTCGCGGCCTTCCACCTTTTCCGCAAACCAGGCCAACTTCATGCCCAGAACGTTCGCCTTTGCCGCATGTCCCAGCTTGATCTTTTCACGATTATTTATCCTAAAACGAGGGAAATTTGTGAATTGAATTCCTCATCCGTCGGGAGTTTCTGCGAGAAAGCTACCTTACTTTTTGATCTTTCTAGCTAGTGCTAGTGTTTTTCTGCTTTGGGGGTGTTTGCATTTCGCTAATTCCTTCAACACTGTATTTTTGGGCTGTAAATAGTTGAATATTGTGAGAATTTGGAGTAAAACGTACGAATTTTAACTCATTTTTACCATTTTGTCGGCCGCGGAATCCTCACAGAACACCACGCTATTTAAAGGCCACTTCTTCTTCGATGAGGATATACCTCAGTACGGCAATTCAATCCAGCTTCCAGGACCTTAAATTGGCTCTTATTACCTTTATTTTTATCACGAATTTTTACAAAAAGTTTAACACCTTCCTTATTTACTAGAATTGCAAGCAAATAATGGAAGAAAATCATTTCAAGCAGACGAATTTCAAGCGAACACATGCTGCTCGAATATTGCATGCTGCTCGAATACTGTTTTGCTCGAGTTTTGCTCGGCACGCTCGATTTAGGTCGCCTGGATGACACACTTGATAGTCGCGGGATTCAAACTGGCCGTTCGTGGAGAGTGCTGGTCAAAAATGGGAAAGACTGTTTCTTAGAAAAAGCCATTCTTTATTAAAACCATAGCTTTCTATTTGCCCTGATAATCAATTAAAGATAGGAACTAATTCGTATTCGCTCTGTTCATATTCGACTGGACTACTGGAATGGACACACAACGCTTAAAAAGCCCCTCAAACTCATTGCATTTCACACAAAAACTGCACACGCCCGCCCCAAAAACGTTACACGCACACAAACTTAGGTTACTACAAAAAGTTTAAATTAAGAATTTTATACAGATTCGCTGCCGGTTCGACTGTTTTCCCCGAGAAGTAGATGCATAAGCAGTTTGGTATTTCCGCGTTCGATCCCACTTATCCTTTGATCATAAAGTTGGGAACACTACTCAACGGGTTAGAGAAAGTGTACGTTTCTCGCAGGTTGTTCCCGAGCTTGACCGTATTGTTCGCCACCGAGCCGATGCCGCCGAACACGCGCCCAACCAGACCCCTCGATGGCGGCGATGGTGCTTCCGCTGGTTTCTGGGAGTACTTCTTGCCTATGGGTCCCGTAAAGAACGTTATTAGAGAAGCCACTGTTGGTGGATGGTGCAAAACCACTTACCAATGAGAAATTTGAGCACCGTGCTGTTAAATTCGGTTGCCATCTCTTGGTGTGGTGCCCGGCCGGACTGTTCGATTATCTTGAGCACAACGTTCTCACAGTACTCCGAACTCTTCACAACCGACTCCAGTTTGTAGAATCGATCGTCATTCCCGGCGATTATGAGGCTGGGACACTGAACCATCTCGCCTTCGCGCACCCGATAGAACAGAAAGTTCCGGTAGTAATTCAATGGCCCCCGCCAGTCATCCGTCTGGCTGTAGCTGTACTTGTATGCCTCCATCAGATTGTTTTTAACCGATCCGTTCGTTCCGGATTGATACAGCTTCTCTTTCGTGACGTGCGGATAGCACCGACGCAGCACACGCTCTGCGGTGTGTTTGAGTTCCATCTCCGGCAACATCGGTAACTAGAATGGCCAAAAGAATGACCCCGTTAGTATTGAGCCTTATGGAAGCATTTTTCCTAGCCTCACCTGTATGAACTCGAGCCAATTACGGTTGAACGGAGAACTGCTGGGCAAATTGTCCCACAGCAGATTCGGATGAGGTGTCGATACGCAAACGAATTTGTCCACCATCTCCGGATTGGTGTGCGTGAAGAACCATCTGCAAATTGAAGACGAAACACACGTTAAGGATGCAAAGCTCTCATTTACGATCCAACACCTACCCTATGGTCGCGCCGAGATCATGTCCAATGATGGACACGCTTTTGGCGCTGATGGCGATCAGAAACTTCCGAAGATCCTCGCATACCCGTTTCGGCGTGTACTCGAAGCGCCATTGCGGTTTGTCCGAGTCATTAAATCCCTTCAAATCCAGCGCGATAACGTGGAAGTATTGCGTGAGCTCCGGTATCTACGAGAGAAGATAACGGAAAGGCGTCAGCCGACATTAAAAACAACATTTGCTAAACATCGTGGAACCGCATTTCTTTCGGCTTCTTATTGTCCACCGGGATGGCAAACACACGCACCTGGTATCGCCACCCGAACCAACAGTCGGGAAATCCGTGCAGGAGCAGCACAATTGGATTGCTTCTGTTGCCCGCCTCTACGAAGTGGAGTTTAGTGTTCTACGGAGAGGAAGAAGAAGTCGCCATAATGTAATTAAGACGTAGAGTAACCGGGCTA
The DNA here is from genome assembly GCF_943734745.1 of Anopheles darlingi. Classification (NCBI taxonomy): domain Eukaryota; kingdom Metazoa; phylum Arthropoda; class Insecta; order Diptera; family Culicidae; genus Anopheles; species Anopheles darlingi. The sequence continues at coordinate 24,087,701 of NC_064874.1, read as the reverse complement.
GGCTAGGTCAGCTTTAGCGCGGAGAATGCTGATTATCAGTAACAACCGGTAGAACGCTACGGTAGCTGCACCAACAGCCAGTTTGTGCAATTAATTCGCAGCGGAACTACTAGTTGCACTTCACGCGCATACTTTAACCACTAGGTTGTGCAATCACGTGTCACTATCGCCACTACACTCACCTCCAGCTTCACGTAAGAATGGCGCCCGAGATTGGTGTCGGTCATGAAGATCGGAGGTTTGTTCGGGAAGTCGGTTCGCTCGATGGTTTTGCGCATGATAGCAGCCGGGTTCAGTTTGCACTTGACACTCTCGTACAGCCACTTGAGCAGTATCACAAAGTTCGCCAGCAGACATCGGATGTAGATTTTCGCAATTTCCGACTTTGGTACCACTTGCAGTGTATCGTAATCGTGCTGCTTCTGGCCCCCCATGTTCCCACGCCAATTCGATTGACTAGTGTCCAGTCCTAGATATGTTGTTCACGTTTCTATCAACCGCACCGTACCACGTTGCACATGGTTTGCTCACTGATCCTCGAACGCTGATGTCAGCCGGACTGAATGAGAGTAATTGCTGCTGCCGTCTACTGTTGCGCTTGATACCGATGCTTCTGGTGAAACATCGCATCACCAGGTTCAGCAAGGTGCGCTGGAGCGAGCGTGAAGCCGCCACCACAACGTTGTACGGAACCACCGACCGGAGCGTGCGTCACAATCGCACCGGAATGACGGAGACCGGGCTTGCAATCGTACGAAAGGGAGATAAGAAACCGCGCGAGGAAGCTCACTGTCCGTGCTGCACTCCTCTTTTTGCACCTTGCCTCGTGCCCTGTCCACTCACTAGAACACACGCGCGCCTGCTCGGGTTGTAGGGGCGTCACGGTTGAACACACGTCCAGACACCTTGCTGCCAGAGGCAGATTTAACTCAAATCCAGTTTCTTTCCTTAAAACCTTCTAGCTTAGCTCACTAACTAGAAGAACTGTTCGGGCTCCGACACGTTCCGGTTGCGCGACTGTTGTTGGACGCGGTCCGTTTCGTTGTTCTATCTGTTCGCGTCGTCGGCAACACGCGACCTCTCGCGATGTCTAGAGTCCAGGCGAAACTCGATTAACCTCTAGCATCTCAGCGTACACTCGGTCTGCGGTCGCTGGCGATAACCGACGACGATTGAGACAATATGCATCGAATAACAGCAGCAGCAACACCAGCAACACCACCGCCACAGGAGTCAGCAGGGCGAATCCTTATCACGACGAATTTACTAACTATCACGCACCGCAGCAGCAGTAGCAGCAGCAGCATCCACTCCTGGCTACGTGCCTAGCTAGGACCAAACCGAAGGGATGCTACGACGCCATTGGACCACCACCAGAGGCAGGATGAATGGATTGCAAGGCCGACCGAGGGAAAAACAATGATATTCTATACACCTTTCACTATCGTTTTCTCGTCCAGAACACGACGCACCAAAACATCGGCTGCAACACCACCACTCGCACACTGCATGCACCCCTTCTTCGAGATTCGCCCTTGCGGCCACAGCATGCACAGCATAAATGATCTTATCTCTATCCCTCTCGCAACCAAAAAACACTCGCACGCACACACGCAGTCGAACATAAATGGTGTTTGTATGTGTGTTTGCAGCAGGGTCGCCTTCTTCTTGGTCGTCTTCTCCCCCCGAGCAGCATAAGAAAGCAAACAACATACAAATTATGTCATGCCTCTGCGCTGCTGCGGTGCACACGCGACGCACATCACTTGGCGATGATGATGATGATGATGATGGCGCGATATGCTAGGGTGGTGGGCCGGGTACTCCTAGGGTTGAAAGTCCAACCTAGGCCACAGTCGAACACTCCACGGTGAAGGGTTTATGCTACGTCACTGGCCACTGGGAGTTGGGACGGTTTTTGGGGTACCACCACGTGGCTATGCCCTTTCCTCTAATGCAGGTTACCGAAATACACGCACGAATGTAGGTCACGCGCAGTCGACTCAGTTCACGCACTATCCATTTGGATTTGATGGATTTGGATTTTTGGGGGCCACCAGCCCGACGAGCAGCGGCTTCACGAGTTTATGCTAAATATGCACGACCTGTGACACGACACCGACGACTGGTCCGACGGTATCCGGAGCTAATTAAATTAATTACGGTGCAATTGTGGTGCAGTGTACCGAGGAGCAACCGTGGCCCTGAGACGCTGGAAGGAAACTAAAGCTGGAAACCGACCGAGGAAGAAGCTCCCGACAACGCCTGTAATCTATCGTGACCGTCGAACACGCGTTAATCGCTCAGGGGGAGGATGAAAATCAGCTGTTTCAGGTTGCGGTATCGTCGCCGACGGTGGTTTAAGTCTCAAGTTCATTTACTAAACTGAAGTTATGTGCGATAGGGAAACCATTTAATACCATTGAAGGATCCTTCCACTTAGCTAGAGTCTATCATAAATCGTGGTTCTTTCATAATTTAGGATTTATGATTTATGAATTCGAACGTAATCGGCACAACAGAACTACAAGTGCACGCACACTAGGAACCATGCAGTTCATCCGATGAGAATAGGGTGTCTGTAGCTGCGGATGGACATTTGATGGAACACCAGAAGGACGTATTATAATTTGAATTTAAGAACCTTTTTAACAAGAAGCAATCTAGAATTATTTTCTGAACAAATTCCAAAGCGTAGTTTACAAATTATATTACTAGTTCAAAAACTGGTAACAAACACGCACATAAGATCTACTGTAGAAAACGAAGAAACGATCTAGAACAACTAAACGATGCAAACAAATCATAAAGCTAATAAATACCGTTGACGACACAAATACACCAATTCGGGGTAATGATTCTGATGAAAACTTAATCGAATATCATAAAACTTCTACTGGTCCTTGTTTGTCCCTGCGAGAATTTCATTCGCATTGCAATAAACGGTTTTCTCAATATCCTACTCTGTTAAAAAAACATCTCGCGATTCTTTTTTTGTTGGGTCCAAGCCACTTCATCCCGACGTTTATTGATAGCTTTTATATGTGTTGTTCCCGCAAGGGGGACTGTTCCAGGTTACATTGAATGTTCACACACAGTCATTCGGCTTCTGCATCCGATCCTTCTAGCTCTGGCCACTACTGATACCATACCGATCTACCTGTTCCGGTACACCGAGTTGTCTGAGTCTAACTGCAGCAGCAATAGCAGTAGCAGAAGTAGCATCGTTATGTAGAGGAACCACCTAGAGGTTCAACATACATTGCAATGGGGCAGCAGCAGTAAGAAGAGACAACGGC
>NC_064874.1:24054402-24079402 GCF_943734745.1 Anopheles darlingi | reverse complement strand
TTTCGAGGCCAGCGAAATTGGCCAGCGAAATTGGCCAGCGAAGCACCAGAAACCAATCAATCAAAGTAATCATGGAATGCGCGAAATATTGAATTCAGAAAAAGGAGAATATTCTTATGCCGCTACTATGATCCAGCAATCGTGGCGCAGACACAGACATACAGCACGTTTCTACCCAAATCTCGGCAAACGTACCTCACGGTGCAAAGCATGCGCGATGCAGAGTAGCAACGAGAGACATCCGGTCTCAACCACCACCACCACCACCACTACCTGCGCTGGAAGAATTCTTAACACAACCGGGTCCGTATTTTGTGGCAAAATTTTCTCCATTGGCCCTGAACAGATACTGGAGCAGCAGGCTGCAGCAGCGCCGGACACAGTGTCAAAGCATCGTCGCTACTCTCGTTGGCGTCTGATAGAACATGAGTTTCTTATCAGCGAAGGATGCCAAGGGGGCGAAGCTATCTCCCACGAAAGCTCGCGCACGAAATTGGAATTTATTTGCGATTTTTTTTAGTGAGCCCGTCGACCATGAACTTGCTTAGCTTGCTTAGAGCAGCAGCTACTGGGAAGGGTCCGCTAGGATGAAGAATTCGCGTTGCCCAAGGCATCTAACGGTTCTACTGCTTCCGTGGAACGAATGCCGCAAGTTTCTTCGTGATGTAAGACGAGTATGCGATTTCTATCGATTGCTACGATGCTCACAGTGCATTTGAGCGTCATAAGGTATCGCGATGGCACCAAAGGGTGTGCCACAGTGCAGGAGGAAGACGCCATAACCTATTGCAGGCTTGCTTTTGCAGTTTTGCAATAGCTTCTTGTTTGTCTTGCGGTCTGGGTTCGAATCGTAGACGAGTGAAATTGATAAGCAAGAACGTTCGAAAATCTCCCATCGAGCACTATTTCAACAGTAATCAGCATGCAGAGTGTGTGTGATCACATTTCACCACAAGTGAAATGATGCAGCAGTGCGCTACCGAGCTGCCGGTCCTAGTAGCTCCAACAGTGACGGCAACAGCAGCCATTGCTTTCCCGTCTTGCCAAGGCAACATAAATCGATAAGTTAGCTCACACCAAGTATCGTATGCCGCTGAGCAGTCTCACACTCTATATGGGAGACGTCAACGAATGCTATCGTCCCACCGCCTCGCTCCGATGGAGACGCCTGATACTGGATTTTTCACAAAAGAGCTTTGATAATAAGAAGAATTATATACTTCAGCGTTTGACCGGCCTGCCGTTGCCGAAATTCATTTAGGGTTTGTGAAATTCCATGTAAACCAAAAAGAACCAGAATGTGGTTTTCAAGTGGTTTGGCTGCGTTACTAATTTGTTGGTCTGGTTGGTGGTCGCTGTCCACCTCAAAATCGCATCGATGATGACTCTCCGTGAGCTGCTGGATGCTCTTTTCCAGCCATCCAGTCAACCACCCTGGCAACCGCCCTGACCCCAGCCAATGCGGAAGAGGTTGGTGGAGGTAAGGCTCCCCGGTCATGAAGGTGGCTACTCCGACGGTCATGCGCATATCGTCCGCCCGACCATAAGTGTGAGTGCGGGTGGTATCGAATGCTTTCCATCGTTGTTGCAACTCCCGTATTCACCCAAGAGACTTATTTAACAACTGACATGCAGAATTGCAGACCTATCGTGATTTCCCATTTCTTGTGTAGAGAACGTGAAAACATGCAGTTACTCTAGCTCAACTAGATGTTCCGGTGTGCCAGCGCACACAGACATGCAAGCAAACGCGAGCAAACAGGGGGGACAGTGTGCGCGAATTCACCACTCTTGGGGTTATCGATTTTCACCACCACTACGAGTGCTACGTGTACCGGCGATCGAAAACCACCCCAAGTCGGCCATGTTTGGTGCGAATCTTATTTCGAGCGAGCTCCTTCGACCTCCATCCTTGAGACGAATTGTCAATTATCTCGGCGGTTTCCGAGAGACACACACAATCCATTTACCAGCGTTCCGTTCTCTGACTTGCTCGAGAACTGCCTCATCTTTCACACCAGCTAGCCGCACATAGCTCATCTCCCATGGCGTGTTACCCCAGGGTAGCTGCTTCTATCGCCCTCTTGCTATCTTCCCGCTAGCGTCCCCGCCCGAGAGACGGCGGCCATTTGACATTGTCTTGTCTTCCACCCTGCGTTTACCGTGGTGCGATGATGGTGTGACATCGCACTTTGGGTGATAAATATAGAAAAGCACATTTTCTCGTGCACGATGTTTCGCGAAACGCCGCAAACGCGCGTTGGAAACCTAACCTTACTTTTCAAACCATGTGGTGGACGTGGATTTAGTCTCAGCCGGCAAATTCTAGTCCGGGTGTAGCCGAAAAAAGGTGAAGGGGTGGAGGGAACAAATGGAGAAGTCACAGCCAGTACTTCTTCGCGATGGAATCTTCTTGGAGTAAGCAGGTTTTCGTTTTTTCTTCGCTCGCTTCGGCCATATACTTACATTCCCTTACTGCCGATCACTATGTCGTCGTGCGCCACAAAAGGGGACCCACAGACGCATACACACACACACACACACACACTCGTTGAGTTGGAGAGCAAAAAACTGCACCGAGCAGAACGTGCACAGGACGAGCAATCCGGGAAAACGTTTGCCTTGGAATGAAAAGCTGGGCTCCAGCCGAGGTGATCCAAAGGCAGCCCCAGTCGCCACTCCGGAAACGGTTCTCTCTCTCTCGTCTTCTCTTACTATCGTTCCTGCTCACACACCCGTGCAAAAGATATCCCCCCAACGAGATCTCGCTCTCTCGCTCTCTATGTGTCTCTCTCGATATCCTTTTTTCCTTTTACCGTGCAGGCCGCACCATGCGAGACCGTGCGTATGGAATGTGGAAAGTGAATTGGCAAAATCACAGTTTTCCATCAAACAACCCCATCACCGATGGCAATATCCTCATGAAAATGCACGAAAAGTGCCAAGGGTAGTTCCGAATGGCAACAAAATCTTCATTCTCCATCATTGTCGCATACCACACGCTCCCCACAAATGAAGAAAACTTTACTAGACTATTCCTTTCTAAACTATCTAGACTATCTATCACGTGTTATCTAACTATGTTCGGTTAGACTTAATTTATTGTGAAAATTTTTGCAAACATTCCAACACAACCCACTACACTGTCGAAAAACGGAGCATACAGCCAATGGCCGGCACGACAATGCTTCCAACGATGGTGGTGTCGGTACACCGGTAGCACCAGATTGCAAAGATTCTCTCAACCAACCCGACGTAACATTCACCGATGGATCAAAAGCCGCTAGAGCCACAGCGACTGGCCAGTTATCGTCGGTACTGGATGCAACCGGCTTCTCTGCACCTCGGCTTCGAGCACACCGTACCACACCGTAGATCGTCGTTGAAATTTCCAAAAATTTTCACAAAGTCCTACCGGAACACGGAGCACACGGAAAAACGTTCCACTTACCACGAGCACAAAGGAGCGAAAGGCCGAATTTTCCCACTCGCCGGGCGCACATGCGCGCCCATCGCACCACACAGTTGCCGGAGCGGGTTCATCTGCGCAGTTCATCTGTTCCTGTCTCCTTAAGGGTTTTCGCGAGAAGATACGCTCACCAGAAAGAAGCAGCCGGGCCATCATGATAGGTGCAGGTGGTAATGGGTAAGGGAAGGTGAGGCCGGCCGGTTTCCCGGTTCTATCATATTCTGATCACTAGGGGAGACCGCGGGGGTTCATTTTGCTGCCGCTGGCGTTCGGTAGCGTTTGAATCTCGGCCTCCACGCGCCATTCCATTTGCCAGCGCAATGGTTTGTAATCGATAAAACTTTCGCTGCTTTTCCCTAGTACCCCCGTTTGAGGTCTGATTGATTGGTTACCGCGAAACGATTCGCCCCAAACCAGACCCTAGCAATCGGTAATGAATAAACAATATATCGGCAGCAGAGACAGCAGCAGCAGCAGCGGCATCTCGAATCAACGCACGTGCCTGCTGTGTTGGTTGGTTCATGGCAGTTACGCGAGCATCGCGACCGTGGATCGTAGGCATCGAGGAGCAATGCGCGTATGGGGTCGTTCGGAGTGCCATGGGACAGTCAACATAAAGCAAAACTGGGAAGATGAAGGAAAAACGGAATGAGCAAAAAAGCAGTACAGCACGGACAGATGACACAGTTCGCGATGCTATGTATATCACATGGAGCTGAGTGATGCATGGCAGCAAGCAGTACCGGCCGGCATTGCGGGAGGTAGCGACCGCGATGGGTACTGCGATGGGAAAGAACCATAAAATCGCGCATGTTTTTCTCGGTTCGGATGAACTGTGCGCACTAAATCACGGCACTTGTGATCTCTCCCATGCGGCCAACCCGAGAGAGAGGGAGAACTCTCTATAATTGTGCCGGCGAGGGAGAAGGAAATGGATGAATCTACGACCGTGTTTGCACTTTTGCGAATCCACAAAGCCTTACATCGAACAGTTTGGACTTTTAAATTATATTCTTTTATTGCTCTATTCTATCCCAAGGCATGCAACATAATTATGTTAAAACAATATTCACAAGCGTATTGCGTGACCCAAAGCAATTTAAAGCCTTTAATTAGCCCGTTATGAACCCAATATTGGAAATCATTTCGTACATCGGATATTGCTTAATTTTGTGACCGTTCAACTCACAACATCCGTGCAACAACTCTAAATGAAGCTACATAAAATAATACAACAATTGTGTTAGAATAGATTTCTCCAAATACAGCTAGAGGAATATGGTCGAATGGAAGGAATAGGGCTTTCAGACGGAAGGAGATACTTGAATAAACCGATGTTCACTGTATCTCTAGCTATTCCACAGCAAACCACTCCATCCACGAGAGGCTGTATCGGAACCTGACGAAAACAAGAAATGGCATCAGAATGACGGACATCACGGAAGGTATACTTCACTTACCCTTGGCTACGTTCTGCAGTTTTTGCGTCTCATCAGGACTTAACTTAAGTATTGTGTTGAGCACCGGCACTAACCTCGATCGCTCATCCCCATTGCTTAGCGTTATAAACTGCGCAAAAGAGAAACAAAAGCCGTTAGATCATGGAGCAAGCATACGTGCGAGCAGACTTACCTTAAATATCACATTTTTTAAATACTCCGAATTGTGTACATGTGCTTCACGCTCGATGGACCGCTGTTGTCGGCGTACCTCCTCCTTTAGTAACTCGTTTAGTTGCGTCAACTTGGCTAGGTCTTGTTCCGCTTCGGCCAACACCGCCGTTAAATGGCGCACGCGGCTTTCCTGCTTCGTGAGCTGTTCCTTCGTTTGCTGCAGCTCAACGGTCGGCGAAGGTCCTCGACCACCGCCGAAAAGAGAACCGTGAAGCGACTGATCCGTCTCGGCTCCATCCATGGCCATCTCCACGGAGGCGGAATCATCGAAGGAATTGTTCAACAGATCTTCCAGCGGAATGATGTCCCGATTGCGCGCCCCTCTGGAGTTGGAAGCGGTGGACAGCTTCCGTCGCAACGTGTGTACGCCTGCTGCTGAGTTTTGGTTGGTGCTCTCGGATCCTTCACCATCTTCACGCTCCATCAGTAGCAGATTAATTCGTTGTTCATCGGTAAATGCGGCCACTCTGGTAGTAGCGCCGGCGGTGGCAGAGAAAGATGTCGAACCAGAAGCCGGAAGGTTATTGTTTAGCAGTCCACGTACGGTGTTCACTCCATCGGCGGCTTCCGCCCGTAGACGGAGGGTAGTTTGCAGCTGTTCCATCTCCCGGCCATGGCTTTCGCGCAGCTCTTCCAGCTGCTTCTTGTAGCACTGGACTAACGTTTCGTTCTGGATGCGTTGCGTTTTTAAAGCTTCTTGTTGCTCGAGGCTCGCTTTGCGCGATTCCTCTAGAAGTGTTTCGTGCTGAAGCCGGGCTTCTTCCAAAAGATTTAACAGCTCCTTGCAACGATGCTGTGTTCGCTCTTTTTCACTCTTCAGCTCCTCGTTACTCTTTGAAAGCTCAGCCACTTGTCGCCCCAATTGCTGCTGCTTGCTTTCAATCATCTCCAGTGATCTCTGGGCTTGATTCAGTTCTTCCTCTAGCTCCTTTTCGCGGCTGCTGTCTTTGCTTTGATTTTGTCGTAACACGGACTGAGCTCGAATCTTGTAGCTAGCGAACTCTGTCCGCACATCCTGGACTTCCTGATGCCGTTCGGCTAACTCCTTCCGCAGCTCAACCAACTCACTTTCCAGAGCAAGGGTTTGTTTTTGGAGATTGTTTTTCTCCTGCTCCAGCGTACCGCAAACTTTTTCCTTCTCCGCCGCAACTTGCTCCAATTCTACGCGATTATTCTCGACACGTTGTTTCGCCTGATCGTGTTCGCCGCGTAGCTCTTCCAGCTGATTCATAAGCTCCAGCCGCTTATGTTCACTCTGGCGTAGTTTGCCTTGCTGTACATCGACTTCCTGCTTGAGTTCCCGCGAATGCTTTTGCTGTGAATCGAGGCTCTCTTCCAGCACTACCAGCTGCTGCTTGAGGCTTTTCATCGTTACCGCCTGCGTATCGATCGTGCCTTCGAGCTCCTTCACCAGCGTCTTTTTCGCTTCCAGCTTACTGTTCAGCTCGGTCAGTGATCGCTCGTACGCTTCCATTTCGAGGCTCAGCACATTCGCCTTTTTCACGGCCAGTTTTGAACGATCGAGTTCCATGCGGAGCTCCTTCTGTCGTTCCTGCTCATCGACTAGTTCCTTCTCTTTGCTCTTCAAGCTCGCCTTGAGCCGCTGGTTTTCTGCATCGATTTCACGCTTCGCTAGCTGGAAAGCGTCCTTTTCACGCTTTAGATTTTGTATTTGCGTCTGATATTCTCGCACGGTGGTTTCCAATGTGCCACGATCTACCTTCGTGCCTTCTACATCCTTCTGAACTTGCTGCAATGTTGCGATCTCGATCGTTTTACTCTCAACCTCTTCCCGCAGTTTCTCTGCATCTTTTCGCACAACTTCCAGCTCATCCTGTAAGCGATCGTTTTCGGCTTGTAACGTTTGGATGTTCTTGTTGGCTGTGGCAAGAGATGCTGTGCTCTCTTCTACTGCAGGGACTCCGGAAGATGAAGATTCTTGCTCGTACTTTTGCAACAGCACTGTCTGTTCAGCTACCTTCTTTTTTAGCTTCAAAGCCAACGAGCGTAGCTTGATATACTTTTCTTCAAAGCCTTCATCCAGTTCCCGCATTCGTGCAACGTCTTCCACGCGGGAAATGGTTGAGGTGGACATTACATCACTCTGCGCGTCGAAACTTATATTGGAACGATCCTTCATCGTTGCCAGCTCCTCGCGCTGGCGCTCCAGTTCAGCCTCTTTTTCAACAACACTTTGCTGAAGCTGCTCAATCTTTTGCTTCAACGGAAGCATGTCAGTCGATTCCACGTGCGACAATTTATCCTGTAGCTCCGTAATTTTCGACAACTGCAGATTAATTACTTCACCACGTGCCTTCAAGATTTCATTCAACTCCTTGAGCTCCGTTAGCAGCTCGCTATTTTCCGTTTTCAGAAGCGTATACTTGTCTACGCTCTCTGTAGCGATTGCTTTAGTTTGATTCATTTCATCGAGTAAACGTTGACTTTCGGCCGTTTGTTGGTCAAGCAAATTTTGGCAAGAGCTGAGCTCACCTTCCAAATGCTCGGTTTTGGCATTCGCCTGTTTCAATTTTTCTAAACTCCCCTTCAACTTTTCGGCCAGTTGTCCCAGTTGTGCCTCTAGGTTCTGGTTTTCAATTATCAGCTTCTGCACAACCTGTTGATTTTCGTCTAACTTTCTTGCCATCGTCTCTCGAGACACCGTTTCTTCAGCACAACGCGACGTTTGACTCTCGTTGGTAGCTTGGAGGGCTGCTATTTGTTGACTGTACACTTCATTTTGTTGCTCGATGGCAAGCAGTTTAGCACTGGTTTCTTGATAACGAGCTAACAGCTCGCCATTCTTTTCTTGCTCCGTACCAACGGTTGATTCAAGCTTCTGTGATAATTGATTCCTTTCCTTTTCTCTGTTATCTAATTCTTGCTTCAAGCTAACAATTTCTCCTTCATACGATTTGCGTAGGTTTTGAATAGTTTCTTCAGCTTCTGATTGATTTCGAAGTTGTTCCGTCAGTGTGGTTACTTGGTTTTCCAGACTTTGCTTTTCTATTTGCAAGGATTCCACCATTTTCAGATTCTCGGCTATACGCTCAGATAACTCTTCATGCGCCTGGTGAGTATCTGATAGTGATGACGATTGAACATTTAGTTTTTCCTCTAAATTGTTTATCACAGCCTTCGACGCCTCCAGATCTTTACGAAGGTTTTCCTTTTCTTCACTGTCCAACCTTTGCTTTGATTCCGATTCTGACATAAGGCGTTGATTTTCGGTCGTCAAGGTTACATTGCCAGATTTTAAATTTTCTACCTCCAACCGCAATGTTTCCAGGAGGGATTCGGTTTCAGCCAGTTTGTGATCGGTTTGATCCGTGGATTCTCCTTCCAACTTCAAAGCCTTCAATTGCCGCTGCAACTCTTCATTCTCCTCCCGTAGGCCGCAGTTCGTTTCGCTCAGGTCATCTTTCTCCTTCTCGAGCGTGCTTATCTTTTCAAACAACACTTCTGACGCATTTGCCAGTTCCTTTTGCCACTTTGGAACTTGTTCGGCGTAATCTTTTACTGTTTTAAGCAGTATTTTGCGATCCGATTTGAGGAGAAGCAGTTTTGCGTTGATTTCTTGTACCTTCGCCTTATACAGCTTTAATTTGCGAATCAGTTTTTCCTCCCGTCCGTTGGGATCTGCTTTGGACGGTGGGCTAGCTTTGGCTCGGATAAGATCCTGTTCCAACTTTCTATTTTCTTCTTCTAAATCCTTCAAACGTTCGGTAAGCTCATCATTGCTACTAGGCTTTGCATCTTGCTTCTCGGAGTGCTCTAGTTTCTGCCGTAGATCATCCAATTCTGCCATAAGCTGCTGCTTCATCTGTTCGTGCGATGCTTGTTCGCTTGAAAGCTGAGCCGCAGTTTTGGCCAACTGTTTCTCCAGCTCATCAACTCGCATTGTGGCCATCAATTTCTGATCCATATAGGAGTCGGCCACTTCCTGCATGGCCTTGATGCATTCCTTATCTGCGTTTTTCTGCGTTTCATAGTGATCCAGTTGTTCTTTGAGTCGCCGATTTTCTTCCTGGCACTCTGCAATAGAGAATAAGGATGAAACAACCCCACCACTGAATCAGCTGGCGCTCTACGACCAAAACGATGATTCCTACCATCCTTTGCTTGTTTTGCTTTTTGCGCTATTCCCAGCAAACCTTTGCATTTCTTGACCAATTCGTCCCGCGACAGATTATCGAACGGGCCGGGTTTGCGCGCCGCAGCGGGATCCTGCAAAGACGATTGGTAAAAATCATCATCATCCGGTGACGAAATTGTCGATGCGGCAATCCGTTCGAGGGTCACCTGAACTCACCTGATCCGAACTTTGGCTCATGGTGTTGACTCGTTGGGAACAGAATTTTTTAACACCAGACTTACTGTGTAGAGGAAAACGGTGCACTCAGGACATAGCGTTTAATTAGGGAAAGAAATCTTTGGAGAAATCGAATTCGATAAGGAAAAGTGCAAATAAAGACGACCTCCTCCTCCTTCTTCTTCTTCAGCTTCTCCTTCTTCTTCGTCGTCGAGACAAGCATTTCATGTCGCGTGGATGACAAGTTGTGTTTTGGATTTTTTTTAAGAAACAGAAATAATCCGAGTTCTTTACCATTTAGGAATCCATTTATTCTTCGATCGGAAAAAGTGCATAGAAAAGCCACCTCCTCCTGCGTTAATTTAAGTTTTGTTCTGTTCTTTTCCTGTGAAATATCATGTTCAGCACGCTCGAGCACCTGAAACGCCGAACTCCGGAGGGAGGAATAAATCGCAGAACGTACATTCAGTTGCTCGTAGATGAATATTACGAAACATCGAATGTCGGTAAGTGCTTCGGACGGTACCGATAAAGTGGGAAATTATAATTTCTGCGGTCTTTGAATTTCAGAGGCACACCAACAAGTGACCGCTAATCTGGCCAACTTCGCTTATGATCCCATCAACTGGCGCTTTCTGCAGGAAGCAAAAGCGCACGAGTTGTTTTACGAAATCCTCGGCGAAGGAATCGTGGACCGTTTGCTCGTTGTGCACGCCATCGTAGGTCTAACCAACATATCACTGGATCCCGGTATCGCGGAATACCTGATCCGCAGCAACGGTTTGAAGCGACTCGTGGAACTGCTGGAGAAGTACATCGCGGATTGCGAGATAGTCTGTAATGTGCTGACCTGCTTGACCTTTCTGCTTAATGCCGAACGATCTCAGACGTTGCTGAGAGATCAGAAACTGTCGTCATTACTAGTGCGTTTGAGGCAGAACGCGAATCCCAGAATTTCCAACCTTGCCGTGGTACTCTCGGAAGACCTCAAACAGAAATAACGATGCTGCGATCGTTACTCCAAACCCGGTGCTTTAGCGTCAGTAGTGGCGTGACTGTGGGAACAGTTTTCCGTGTCACGCGAACATTCCGGGAGCAGGATCTACAGCACTTTGTTGCCCTCACCGGCGACAGTAATCCGATTCATGAGACGACGATGCCGACGGATATCAACTCGGGTGCATTCGTAAATGGAGCTTTCCTGAATGCCGTTATAGCCGGCATCATAGGCACGAATTTCCCCGGGCATGTTGTAACAATGCAACAGTTTCGCTTTCCAAACCGTTGCCACTTGCACCGTGAAGTTGCATTCAGTGTACGGGTAGAGGAGCTGCGCAAAATTGTTACCGTTTCGTACGAAAGCAAACAGGATGATCGCACTGTTTTCGAAGGCACCGCCAAACTGTTTGCGTTGAAAACGTAAGCAAATCGACGGCGCCAGGGGAACTGCACAGCTGGCAGAACGCAACTTTCTACTACCGGTGCAAAATGTTGCAAATTGTGTTCATGCTACATAGTGAAAGTGGCCACTAATGTGTAAATAAATTTCGAAACACAAATAACCAACTAGTCTAAGAGAAAGGATAGCGGGCATTACTGCAAAGTACTTTCTTTCCCGAAGCGGATAGAGAAGAGAAGTCTAGATAAGGCCGGTACGGTACGATTGCTCCTAGTGTGCCTTCAGTTATTCTTGAAAGATCATCCAGAATGGATACGCGTTGCTGTGCCCTTTTGTTGCGAAGTCTTCTCACCGTCAGCATCTTCCTGAGTGCCGCCACAGCGGGAAAGTATTCCCGGTTTCGTGCAGCAGATGTTGAACGGAACGCCATCACCAACGCACCCTGTACCTGTGCCATCTTTCTGTCCGGCCAATTCAATCGCTTCAATCGGACGGAACAACCAAAGGGTAATCCTGGCATACAGCTGGAATTGATGCAGCACTTTGCCTGCACCGCGACCGGTAACAAACAGTGCTCCAACCGGTGTCTAGATGCGATCGTCAAGCATTTGCCCAACTCACAGAATGTGATCTGTGCCACTATCGATCGGGACTGTTATCGAGAGCGGGCCTACCTCTTCTATCAAAATTGTGTTCCTCGCTGGGTCAACAGCAATCTTTCCGCGGGCAAAGAGTTCTGTTGCCAAAACGATGAACCGATGCGGTGTAACTTGATGGCCGAGCTAATACGACAATCGATACTGGAGAACGGTAATGCAACGTCGATCGCGGTAACCAGTTCAGAAGAGCAGAGGTGATATCAGACGCGACGGGATCCCGTAAATAAAATGCTAAAAACAAACCGGCCATCCGAGACTTATTTGTAGTGGTTGTTTCTCACATCATGAGCAAACGCAGATCGGTAGCCAATCCATCGGTGTGCAGGGTCGTAACACAGCACACGAAGATACCAGGACCGGACACCAACCGGCGTTTACCGAGCTTTTATTCACGATGTCGGGGGGTGTACACAGAGGATGGAACAAACGCCAGCTTAGAACTGGATCATCTGTCCCTTGCGCTTCTTGTCTCCACCGAGCTCGAAGTGTTTGCAACGCTTCAGCGGGGTCTGTTTGCGGTACTTGCACTCGACGCACTCCATACGCAGCACGATTTTCTTCGTGGTCTTGGCCTACGGGGACAATCAGAGAATGGATCGCATTAGAATCCGCCAGCCTGGTCGGTTTTGTCGAACGGAGTTACCTTCTTCCGGAAGATGGGCTTCGTTTGACCTCCGAAACCTTTCTGTTTACGATCGTAACGACGACGGCCCTGGGACGCCTGTCGCTCCTTCGACTTCTTGTACTGCGTCACCTTGTGCACGCGGTGCACCTTGCACTTCTTGCAGTACGTACGGCGCTGCTTCGGTACGTTAACCTACGGACGAGAGCCGCAACGGCAGAGCAGAACACAAGCAGATTAGTCCACCGGAACTCGAAGAAGCGGCCACACCATAACCTCCGGGTCCGAAACCGCGAAACACAAAAACATAGCCCCAAATCGACGTAAACCGCACTGTGGCCGGTTCGAGGCGAGTCCACGGAACACGGTCACATAGAAATCGGTCGGAAATTGCATCGGTAAGGGGCTAAATTCACGGAAATCGTACCATTTTCGATGTTCTCGTCGATCAAGTCACAATAGAAAAGAGAAAGAAAAACCCGCCGGAAGTACACTTTGACAGCCAAATTATCGTTTATTTTGTCGTTTTTATTTCATTCGTTGTATCGTTTTGATCGTTTTGATTGTTTGTCATCGTGCAAGCAAATAGATACAAGTGATTGGTATTCAAGCACACTTGCTTCTAGCGCCAGCTATTGGCGAGTAGCGAAGAGTATGACCGGCGAGCAAACCCCATTCAAACTTACCGGTCGGGTGGCCGGCGGTCCGGAAATGATTGGGTACATCACAGATCAACCAATGAAATTAAATTTCTTTCCGATATCGTACACATGAGCCATCATTTCATGTCCGGTTTTGTTCCAGCGTGATCCAGCTGATCCTTTTCACTTAACTTTTGGATTTTTCGGGACAAATATTTCCCGAAACCACTACAAGGTGCACCCCGATTAATAGCGCATCGAAGGCAATCGCTCACCTCTCTTATATTATTCTCGGGTTCGTCCAACGGCGGGACACCGGACCTGTGCGGCATACGAATCAAATAACCATAAGACCACCTTTAGTGGCAACGCTCATTACGGTAATGTACACCGTTGGGGGTAAAACCGTCAACCTTTTGGTAAATAAAGCCTCCCCTTTTGCAGTAGTCCTGACTCGATGCCGGTCATCCATACCGCGTGGCGCTGGTAATGATCCCAGCCTCACATACATGTTCACCGCAGTCGCAAACGCATCGCCAATGCATTACCACCATGTGTTGCCTTTCTTCATCGACCGTCGTTTGCATCCTGCGCGCCAAGCGAAAGCTTCACACAGCGCACAATCCCGCTCAACTACCAGTTACTTCGCTTCCTTTCGAGGACAATCGCAGTAAAACTCCTTTGGGCAGCTCAGCAGCAGCAGCAGCAACAGCAGCATCAGTCGTTTCTCCTGTTTCGTGTACGGCCTGGACCATCCCCACGTCCGCCTCCCCTTAACCAAACCATGAGCGTCTTCTTCGCACATAAATTGTTATTTTATGGTTTTGATGCAAGTCAGAGATTTTTGTTTTTTAGCTTCGTTGTCTCTCCTTGCGAGCATCCACTCGCACGGGCGACGGGCGACGGACGACTGGCGACTGGGGCACTACTTTTCATATCGCTAAACCACCCAACGGCTCCTTCTCACGTTCCCGATTTATTTATTTATTTTGTTTCTGGCCTCCGGTTCCCATTCCTGCTGCCCAAATCCTACGCAATCGCTCCCTGCTGCTGCAATGCTGTTCCAAAGTGTTTGTAAAATTAAGTTAAATTTGCGCTCTGTTTGCGTATCTCAACGCGATTGATGAGTGGCTCCATCCTTCATAGTGATCGTCCTTTTTTCAGGTTCGGCGACCGTAATTGGTGCTAATTCTCGGTGCCTTCCTTCGTTTCGCTCTCTCGGCATCCTCTTTCACGATGTTCTCAGGAAATCGTAGGAATTGGCAAACAGCAGAACTAATTTGTGAATATTAAAACGACTTGTTATTGCAACCACCGTCAACTTCACCATCATTTGATCATATTCTATCGAAAGATTGTTCTGATCAAAGGGTATTTGCATTCGATTTCATCATCCACGATACCTCAGGTATTGATGGTCAAGCAGACCATCCATCAATCACAAAGTACACGAAATGTGTAACTCTGGAGTTCACGCGGTACAGTTTCAGCATCGTTTATTGGTGCTTGATTACGATAACGATTGGATGGAACCCAAAATGTGGAACAGACACACACACAATATCGGCATCCCAATTGGAGCCGCTCTCCGTTTGAAGGACCTTTCGCAGTCCGATATCAATTTGGTCAGTTTGCAATTAACTCGTAACGGAGTAGCGGCGAAAATCGGTGAAACAACTGCTCCGGCAGCTCCTCCGATGCTGCTACCACATTGTAAGGCTTGCCTGCTATTGGCATGCCGATGCTAAGGAGGGGAGAAAACCGCGAACCCACCAATCCGCCCTATTCGTCGGTGTCGAATAAAAATTAAAACAAGCAATAATGCTAAAAAGCACCCCACACACACACACACACCGCGTTCGAGCAACTTTCCAAAGCGGTGGCCCACACGCACCGCGGTGGCGAAAGGAGGATAACATGGCCAGCTCATGGACGCTCACTGGCCGAGGTCCTCCCAGAGGGAGCGAAATGTACCAAAAAGGACGGATCCTCCTCTCGCCTGGGGACCAGCGCGCGCCGGTTAGCAGGGTGATAAAAGTCTAATAAAGGGAACTTTGCATTTCACTGTGGCCATCGGACGGTCTCGGACGGGATGGAACCGAATGCCAACTGTACGATCGTTTGGATGAAATAAAACAGGAAAAAAGTAGAAACGCGCGTACGGGACTCTCTCTCTCTCATCACACGCGGATGAAATGAACAAAACAACAGGAACACAAAAAAAATGCCAAGAAATCCCGGCGAAAAATCATTCCCGGTCGATCAAAACATTTTATGGAGACAGGCGCGGGTTGCGATGCTCTCTGCTGGCGGAGATTCTGGTCTGTTCATTCGATTCTTTCTCCTCCATCCTGCCACTATTATGCTTCGACTGGATTTTATCTCCCTCTCTCTCTCGGTCTCTCTCTCTCTCTCTCTCTCGTTCTTTCTCGCTCTTGTTTCATCTTTCACCAGTACCCCGGAATCGAGGACTGTCTCGCTTATGGTGGATGCAGCGTCAATAAAATTATATGAGCCATTTGCATATCGTGGTCGATGAGCTGATGATGAGCGGGATTTCGAAGGGAAGGGTTCGTATGATCTTACACTGTGGCTGCACATTTCGATACATGAACCGAATGCAAGCGTTTCGTCCAGCTTAACCATGGCCCATGGTATGCCTGGTAAGCGGTAATCCTTTCCTTTGAAAAGGGATTTGACCTCTGCACCGCATCGCATTGATGACGACATCGGCGAACTCGAAGCAGTGTCCTCCCTACCGATAGCCTTTCGTTTCGTTTCGTTCAAGACGGCGACAGTCAACTTCCCGGAAGCACGGGACCTCCGCTTTGCTGTGTGACCTACCATCGTCGCCGATCGCGGTCCCGTGATCGAGTTTTTATCGAGGAAGGAACCCCCATCGCCTGCGCTCTCGGTGCAACCGAAAGGCTAACGGAAATGGAAGGCTAAAGTCCATAATTCCTGCGCTCCTTAATGAGATACGAATGCACCACGTGGTAGGACCCGGTCCAGAGCCGGTTCAAATGATTGCCGTTCGGCCCTAAACCCCGATCACAGTTATGCAGAAGAGCCGGTCCAGTGTTGTTTTGGGTGGTGCAGGGAACAAACAAAACGATGGCGATGGTTGCCGCGGGAAAGCGAACGGCTAAGAAGGAACACGAGGGGCGGGGGAGGTGCACGATCATCAATCGATCGCGCCAAAGATAGTGAAAACGCTACCGGACGCATGTGCGAGCGAGTGAATAAAAGAGCAACCAACCAAACGGCCAAACTCAGTCAAACAGTGCCGAAAGAGCAGCGAAAACAAACAGAAAACCGAGAATGGAATGAGGGGAAAACTGAAAGATCAGCTCCATAAATTAATTTGCTCGTCCGCCTTCTCGCGTGGGGTTTGTTGGTGAACTTTTTGTTTTAGGTTTTCCGTCCCGGTTCATTTTCCGGCCTGTGGCGTAGGTCGCCAACAAAAAAAAAAGCCACGGGCCACAGAAAGGTTCAAGCTTCCGTTATCTGTCCCTTGTGAAGAACGAATCTCACGGGTCTTAGGAGCGTCCGTAGGTGCACCGTTTCGAACGTTATGCGCTTAGGAATAATACGGTGTTTTCTCGCATTCCTTCTAGGAGAAGCATACTTATGACCGGCAGAGAGCCAACTTCTCAAGGAATTGGTGGCATGAAACCGAATAAAACCTTAAATTCACACCTCCCATGTCCACAGTTACACTTCAGTTCACCGGAATTTATGTGATTTAAAGAACGAAATATCAAAATACCCCTGTAATTGTCTTTTTTCAGCAGAAGAGAATGGATCTACAATTTTTGAAAATTTTGTTTTGTGAAACTACAATTGCAATTGTTCCAAAATGTTGGATTAGCTGATCACGTGCTCTTCATTCACGCTTCACGTGATCACGACTCATCATGACCTTGAAAAGATGTCTGCAAGCTAGTGTTGTAATCCTTCCTTTTGATGGAGTTTTATTGATTTCTTTGGTAATACACGAACCCTAGCATTCATTAACAATGTGCCAAAAAGGTCAATTGCATTTACATCATTAGCTGTATATTACTAAACCTCACGAGCCAAAGAATTTCATAGTATTCGGAAGATCCAGAACACCGCCGACAATCCAGCCAGCCCTTACTCAGCATGGAACCAAAATCCACAATTTTACTCTATTGGTTTTACTGAGCACGGGCCGTGGTGCGTTCCGGACAATCGCATGGTCATTAACGATTCTCTTTTTTTTTTCTCACTCTGTAAGCCGCAGAGAGAAAAAAAACAAGAGAATAGCTTAGCACGCATCCATTCCCATTACACCTGTGGTGCCACAGCTTGACACGAAAAGCATCTAATAACGCACCTTCTGACGCTTTTCGAAATGAGCTTAAGTTCCGCCGCGAACCGACTGTGACCGTGCAGTGTCTCGGCGAGCACAACCATCAGGGTACAGTATAGCCTATGCTTCACGCTTCTTCCTACGCGATCCATACGGCTAATGTGTTTTTAATTCGGAATTCGGCTCTAGGAGCGCAAGGGAATCCAACGTAGTCAAGGAAGACGACAAAGCGAGCGACGCGGACTTTTCGGTTGACCCATCCCGATGCTACGTCCGAATTGTGCCAAAAAGGAAGACGGATACAACTTCAGTCTGTGTGTGTGTGTGTGTGTGTGTGTGTGTGTGTGTTCGTCCATTTGTATCGTCTCCTTACCTCCTAGGGTCATCAAGCAGTCGCTCTAGTCGGAGGCAATAAGTCGTGAAAACCACAAACGGCAACGGACACCATTCCTCGCTGAAACCACAGGACAGCGCCCGGCCAGCGCCCGGCCACGGCATCCGCGCCGAGGTGTCGGTACGTGTAACGAGCAAATAGGCGCTAATCATCGGTGGCCTTCACGGTGAGCTCAGTTTCCCACCATAAAACAGCCCGACCAGACCGGCCACCGTCCGTGGAGGATGATGTGCTGCTGGATGATCGGCGTAGAACGGGTGCTAACTATTTTTCCCAAATCCTACGGCTTAGTATGCCATGCCAGGCACCACGGGGAATCGTTGCCAGTGAATGGACTAGAGCGAGGAATTTGTCAAATGCCGAAGTACGACGCCCCGCTGTTATTCGCGGAGTTCGGCATCCGGGGAATGCGTATTCTGGCAAAGTATTTTAGATGGAGGACTTGACGCACGTTAATTAAAACTTTGCAGATCGTTAGTTTCCATTTGTGTGACGGTGAAGACTTTCCACTGGAGAGTCACAATACGTAGTACCTGTGAGGAACAACTGCCGCCATGGACCTCGGCGTCGTACTTTTCACAATTTGTGTTTCGTTGGGAAGGAAAGGTACCGTCGACGGCGTCTCAGTCAGTTGCGTCAGTTACGAAAGGAGCCAAACAATTGAACATAAAACGGACCTCGGCCTCGGCCCGCTTGCCACCCGTTTGGTCGATGGTCCGGAATGGGTGAATCCGCTCTGCATTGTCCCTCGCTTTGGTTGAAATTCTTCCAAATCCTCATCAAACCTGTCGGTCAGCGCGCGATCGTTCGCTTCCCAAAGACACCGAACTGACCTGGTAATTATCAAACATTTGATTGAAGTCGTAAAAACCCTTTGCCGCGAAGACGCACGAGGATCGCTCCTCGCATGATCTCGCGGCATTTCGCGGCATCCAATCTCGGTTGCCCTCGGTCGCTGTTGCCACGGTGGTCTGGTAGTCCGATGAACTCAACGCGCAATGGTTTGGGGCGTGCTCCGGTGTACATACACATTGGTGTGGGTTGTACGCACCCCGAACAATGCACACCGACCGACCGGCCGACGGGGAACTGTCTGATGGACCCAGAGAAGAGTGGGGCGATAGGACAGACCGAGGCATACACACCGAGAGACCCATAGACCACCGAGGCCACACTGTACGGGTTGCCACTCCTGATGCACACACCAGGACTGGGGCCAACGTGCCACGAAGGGGCCAACCAACAGCAGACAGGGGCGGGGGGGGTCCAGCAGTAGCAGCCGTTCCGGTTCGGTAACCATCCATCCGTTCCGAAACCTGTGTGCCCTGTGTGCTGAACATCCCGCTCTCTCTGTGTCTGTGTAAGTACTCCTCCTGGGGGCGGTTGGTACGGTTCACGGACTCGCTGCAGCGCAATCTGCTCGTCGCTCAGCAGTTGCCACGGTTGGCTGAGCAACAGACACACGCTACGTAGAAGGGCTGGCGATGCCAGTGGATGGCACTCCCCTGGCTGGCTGGCTGGCTAGCTGGCTGGCTGGCTCTTTGCAGAGAATGGCTCGTTTCGAATAGAGCGATCAGGTCGGTCGGACGGAATCGACCGGAGGCCCTCGAGTCATCCTGTGACGTGATGGTCGTTGGATTGTGACGATTTGCATTTGAATTGGTGAGGAGCAGGCGGAAGGGAACCTTGATTCCGACACAGAGGTAAAGATTCAGGATTACAAATACTGTTCAATGCAATCAAATTTTCAACTTTAAATTGGTTGCATATGTTTCAAGCATATAAAGAAGATTGGTTTATACTCAAATTACAACCAGCCTTATCTCATTTCCATTTTTTGCATAACAGGCAGACGATCACTTTGATACGAAAATGTTTAATGCTGTTTGTGTGACCGATTCTACCTTCGAATCTTCAGAAACGTTACAATCAATCAGTGATTCTTCGTTAACTTCGAACTAACAAAACTGACACTCCCTTGACGAAAGAATAAGTAAATAAAAATTCATGTAAATATCAGTTAGGACCAACCAAAAGAGAAAGAAAACAATAAAATATCACCACAAAGGACAATGAATGAAAAAAGAAAAGACAAGAGAAATTAACCTGTAATTGAGCTGCAGAAGTGCGGAAGGAAGTGCGGGACCAGAGGCCATCATGCACACTGCAAACCGAGAAACAACCAGAAACAAAGTACGAAGCGGGGAAAAAAAGGAAAATTTTATTCGAAACCGGAAAAGAGAATTGAGAAGAAGGCAGCACAAACAGCAGCACAAGCACTTCCATAGAGTGCAACAGCGCAAAGTTTGCAGAAAACAGAAAAGTAAACCCGACCGTCGGCCAGCACACGCAGACGACAACAAACCCATAACACGGCAAGAATGACAAAATGACCAGCCCGGCTGCCAGGCAGCCAGTCAGCCAGGGTCCAGGATTTTTACGGCGTAGAAATGTAAATGATTCCAGCGACAACGGGAGCAATAAAACAATCGACAAGGCCCCTTCCCCCCCCCCTCTCCCCCCCCCCCGCCTTGGCCCCTCATCGTCAACGGTGGGGTAGCACGGTTAAAATGCGCTTGGCGGTGCGGAAATGTAGAGGGTAATAAATAAAATTTCAAGTGCAAAGATGACGATGACGACGATGATGATGATGATGATGATGATGGTCACAAAGAGGACGCAAAAGCAGAGAGAGACAAGTCAGCCAAAAGAAGGGTAAGCATCCTCTGCTCCTCCGGACGTTGTTGTCGTCGTCGTCGTCGTCGTCGTCGTCGTCGTCGTCGAAGGAAGGAAACAGCAAACAAGCAGGGCATGGCTCCAACATTAAACGCCTTTCCTTTTGTGCGTCTTTTCGCGGCTAAGGGATGAACTTACAGTAATTAATGGATTGTGCTTTGGTCGCTCCACCAGATCCAGATTCACACAGGGTTTCGGTTTGTTGCTGGCCATTGGTGTAAAGAGTTATGCATGTTGAAAGTATCCTAACCTGTGGGACAGTTATGAACATGCATTTAATCTAAATTCATAATTTGGAAGTCAGCCAAAGGAGGCTTCCAAATATTCTATTTAGAACAGCACGCCAAAAATGATACAGCACTGTTGTCCCAGGATATGAGCACAGCAGGCGATGCAAAGATGCAAATTTCCAGCGAGCATAGGATCATCGTTACGAGCGAGAGAACCAAACTGGGGATGGAAGCAATATGGTAAAAAAAAAGCGTCAACCTTATTATGGAACATTATGGAACTGCTGCTGGTCGAGGTGAGCTGTAAATTAGGCTTCTCCAAACGGAATCCTCCAGACCAGACCAGAAAGGCGTCCAAAATCCCGTTCGAGGTTACGGACAGTACAGCAGCCTCGGTCTCCAAGATCTGAGCATCGGTATCGACACGCATCGGACGCACACGCTTGACGCCGTGAAGATCGTTTCCTCACCCTCAATCGGTCGGACCCAGTAACTGGCGCTTCCTTTCCCCGCAGTGGGAAAACGAAAAGAAAGGGAACAGCGAGAGTGCCGCAAAGCTATGGTGCGATTCTGTGGCCCGAGGTTTAGCGCGCGACATAAGCTTTTAATGTTCTTCCGCGCGGCGATCTGGTTTGCGTGGCGTTGCGCACCGGTATCTCCATTGCCGACGTCCTGACGCGAGAGATTGAACGGATTTCGGGCACTTCTTTTACCTACGGCCGTATACCTACGCCGGTTCCGCTGATCCGCGGGACCACGGTTCGACTTTTTACTGCCGGACAGTTAATCTGCGACCGTCACCGTACTTTATCTTCCGGCAATTCCGGTGTGCGTTTCCGTTGCTGTTGCCGAGTGGTTAGGGCTCTCGGTTAGGGCTAGGCTAGGCCATTAAACTTTGACCTGAGTCGTCGATAGTGTAGAGGTGTATTGCCGTAATTAATGCTCCTCTACTCTACTTTATTCTACTCTACACGAGACATTTTTTTAACAAAATGCATCAAGATGGTCTTTCATGAAGCATTTGTCGTAATTAATTAATTAATCCTTCAATTGATCTCTATAATATTCATGCTGCAGTGAGTAGTGAGTTTTCAGGCGATCGAATCTAAAAAAAACATTGGTCGTCTCCTCATAACTGTTTCAAGGGATTGGAATTGAAGATCAAATTCCTCGTGGCATCTGACGGCCAGAAAAGTGGAGTTACGAGCTATTCCACGAGCGCGTCCATTGCCCTTGCCACAGGTGCCACATGGTGTTGCCCGTATGTAGCCCGGGCCCCTGGCAATACGATTAGCCTGGTGATCCTCATATTTCGGCCAACCGCCTAAAGTGATGAGTAATGGCAATGTGTGCGCACGGTTGCGCTCCCATATGGTTCCCGTGACGCACTGGAATGCAAACCGAGACGATCGCGACTATTGTTCTCTTTGGCCGTTTCCCTTTTGCTTCGCTTCCCCCTCTAACCATGCACCTTCCGTCCCAAAAGCTAATCTTGATTCCGATCGAGACTTTTGAAGAGCTAGAAGAGTATCCCTTTCTACTTTCCTTTCCATCGCAATCGAACGATCCACTGCTCCACTCGGCTGCTGCTGCTGCTGCTCGACGGTCCTAGTACGCACTCCAGAGTCCAGGGTCCGAGTTGGAAAGTGAACACAAAACATTCAAAATCAGAAAAACAAAAATTAACCGGTCACTCACACGCGGCTCCAGACGTTCCAGGCCGCATCGGCTTTCGGCTTACCCCCCCTATGAATGTGGCCATCGCCTTCCACTTGGTCTTGGTCGTACTGCGTCGATCGGCTCCCGGAGTCTCCAACGGCACTCCAAGCTTCCCTCGGCCTCCCCGGGCTCTCCCAAACCCGGCTGTGTGTGAGATTGAGGTCCACAGCCACACAAAAAAATAAGGGAAGATGGAGGAAAAGAGCCAGCAAGTGGCTAGCGGATGGGAAAGGCATCCGTGCCGTGATTCGGACGTTGCGCATCCCAGGGAGCTGCTCCAAGTCCGATCCTACTACGATTTTCTATTCCTGGGGATTCCACCGTGGTGGGCACCCGCCATTATGGGAACGAACGGAGCGAAACGAACGAAGCATAAAACGATACGCAGCACCAAAGAAATAGAGATAGCGAGCGCAAGAGAGGAGAGAGAGAGAGAGGAAGAAAAAGGAAGAAAGAGTGCAAAGTAGAGAGAGGGAGAGACAGAGAGAACCGACGAAGAGGACCTGACGCTAAGAAAGTCAGTGCGAGGAAGCACCGGGCCATCGGCCACAAGGTACAACAAGAAAGCCTAGCCTTTCCGCTATAGAGCCATCGAGCAATGAAGCAGCAGCAGGAGGGGGAGCAGAAGGGGGGAGAAGGGGCCGGGCACACTGGACGGAATTCTCGTTCTCGGCACTCGTCAGGCGCCGGAGACCTAATCCCCGGGGGCAGGGGCATGAGCGAGTTGAATGACTTTTGCGTTCTGCCTTTTGAACCAACCATCCTCCTTCCTGTTGCTGTATGTTGTGCTCTTCGGTGAGCATCTTCCTGGCCCAACGGGGACTCATCGGGCCTAGGAAATGCGGGACTTCGGGCTAGGGGCCGCGAGGCTACTAGCTTGCGAGGCGAGCAGAATACCAGTTTCTAGCCGGAGACTCAAACCCCTCCAGGATACTGGCGACGAACCAGCAGCAGCAGCAGCAGCAGCAGAAGCAGCAGAAGCAGCACCAACGCCAATCCGGTTACGATCGTCTTCGCCTTGATTGGCACCGGGGAGCAGGAACGGAATGGAACGGAACGGAACGGGACGGGCGGACCAATAATGAGTACCGGATCGATCCCGGGCTAGATTGGTCGGGCCGATCATCGAACGGCCAATATCCTGTGAATCGAGTTTCGCTGCCAGGCCTGCTAGGACCATGCAGTCTCTTGGCCGTTTGCCAGGGGTTCATACAGAGAGTTCACATAAGAGCAAAATGAGTCGGACATCCGAGCGGCCATTGGCCGATAATGACCGTTGACACCTAACTGGCCTGGCCCCTGCAACTTGAAGCAGCTGATCGTCTACGGTGTTCGTGTATAAAACTGTGTTTGCTGACATTTCGTTCTTCAGATCCTCCAGCGCCTACTTCCTGTTCGCGGAAAGCTAATCCTCTACACCCCCTCGTGAAGTACCTTGGCCTTTCCACCTTCAGTTGTCGGTTCTATCCGGGGGTCTTAATAATTTTACGAGTCAACTACGTAGCTTCTAATAAACGGGCAAGTGAGGTACATTCAAACCATTTTATTGAACCATACGGTAATTGCACGGCAGCACGGCGTAATGCCAGCGAGCGAATAAAACGTTAATCGATGCGAAATCGAAGAGAACTATGAATGTGAGACACTGGATCGGATGACTACTGGATGGTGGGCTCATCTTCAAATGTTTACTGCCCGCGTACTAATCATCGGTAGTAATCTTATCGCCAGTTGCTTAACAAAATACTGGGAGGAAAGTCGACGAGTATCGTCAAACGATCGTTCGTTTAATGTCGCTGGCTGGCTGTCGGTCTGTTTGGAAGTGCACGAAGCGATAAGTATATATTTTATGAGCTTAATTTATTTAAAATAGCAAGTAATTAGGTAAGGAAATGTGTAGAGTGGACACCGGTATGTCCTATTTATATACAGTTGGGTTGCCTTATCTCTTTTCACTGCTGCTGCTGTCACCTGAACTGAAAACTAAAGTACTTCTGGTATGTTTTATTCCTGTAGTGGATGCAATAAGTGAATGCACATATTTTCAGCATTTCCTTTGAAAATAGTGATCATTTAGGCGCTCTATTTATATTACAGAAATTGTTTACTAAATGGATTAATAGATATTGAGGACTGTGAGTTGAAAATGGATTCTTTTTTCATGTTTGAGCAATAATGCGAAATGGAAATCAAGCAAATCACGACTACTCTAAAAAAGTAAGACCAGGGCTTCTTGCGAGAGCCCGGAACTGCACGAAACTCTCCTGAAGAGCAACAAGATCAGAGCAATCGTTTTCAATTGATCGCCTGGCTGGAGTGCACCGGTGTAACGGTAGCATGCTACAAATGATGATCATTAAGCGAGGATTTTTTCTCTCAGTTTAACACACACACACACACACACGTATGTACACCCATAATTAACCGTTTAACACTTTTTAATTACGCGTTCTCCCCGTTTGGCCGCTTATCTGTGTGTTTGCTTTTCGCGTGAGTTGGCGCGGCGTAACACCGGCACCGGTAGGATGTTAGTGTCAATAACTAAGCTTAAACATTATGACTGCGGCCATCCTTTTGCGATACCTTTCATCGCGTCTCGGTTTGCTATCGGTTGCTGTTGCCGCTGCTGCTGGTCAGCGGGGGCGCTCTTTCGGCGTCAGCTTATCATTAGCGTAAACGATCGCTTGGCTGTGATCATCGATTGTACTTCAAGTGCACGTGCAAGCGTTGGTGTTAAAACCGTTTCACTCACTTTCATCACTCACGGTCACTGCAAAAAACGACTCGCTTCTGATAGGGACTGAGGTGTA
>NC_064874.1:23981902-24049402 GCF_943734745.1 Anopheles darlingi | reverse complement strand
TGGAGATGTTCGTAACTCTCTCTCTCTCTCTCGTCTCGGGAATGATCCGATGCCGATGTTGCGATGATGTGATGATGGAAATTGCTGTTGTCAGCCCGTGATCTCAAGTTGTTTAAAGGAATATTAATGATATTTAAGGCATGAATAAATA
This sequence comes from Anopheles darlingi, assembly GCF_943734745.1. Lineage (NCBI taxonomy): Eukaryota > Metazoa > Arthropoda > Insecta > Diptera > Culicidae > Anopheles > Anopheles darlingi. The sequence goes on along the minus strand of NC_064874.1, from coordinate 24,049,251 downwards.
GTCTATCTATATAATATAATCTCAATTCTATACCTTCTTCATTGTTTGCCAATCATTCCCTCCTACATCGCTTCGTAGCATAAAATGATAGGGAAGTACTATATGCTGCTTTCCAAGCCTTCTTCGGACCAAATTAATTACTCCAAAAACCTACATAAACAGCGTGACAAAACACGCGTTAAACCCATTACTAGCCAACTCACTGAAGAAGCCGGTCCATTGACGCCGACGAGTTTCTCACATCCCGCCGCCATAGTCCCACTACCCCGCCAGCATGAGCATCCACAACAACAGCGGTCAACGGTATTACACTCAGTCCAGTCACCGGCATTTTGCGGCTTTGCGTTGGTTTTTATGATTTCTGCTTTTGTGGTTTTTGCGAGTGTTCGCACGCACACGATCATCCACCCGACGAACGACATAACGACACGCCGCAGTGACTGTCGCGGATCAATTAGAATCATCTGCAGCAGCAGCAGCAGCAGCAGCAGCAGCAGCAGCGACGGGGCATTGCAGTACGGCCATTACGCCCCACGCGGCCTGACAGCCAGCGCGCTGGCTCATTCTGACAGATTACGCAACGGACGGACCACCACCACCACCAACACCAGCACATCGAGCGAGATCGTCGAGCACATCGGTTCCGTGCAGATCGCTACCGTGAGCCCACACGCTACGATCGCTATCTTCTCTTCTCGGTAGAAGAAGGTTGCTACGACGGTCGGTCGTGCCACCTTTTCATTCATCCGGTCCAGGTTATGTAATGCAGCGAGCAAGCGAAGCATCGGCGGTGGTAGCGGCGATCGTTCAATGTCAGGTCGCGCGAGATGCGCGGAACCGCATCCGCGGATGAATCACGCGACCCACACGCGCCGCCGACTGCACTGCGATCGGTGCCCTCTGAGGTGGTGGTTACCTTGTTAGAGGATGGAGCCGGCCCCGTTGCGTCACACAATCGCTCCTGTGGTAGCTTTACCGTTGGGTTCGCTGTTTGACAGATTGGGCGCTTGGGTTGGCGCCACCAACAGCGGGTGGGAGAAGTCCTTCAAGGAGATTCTACACCCACCACCACTCAATCCCTCCTACCCACCCCTGAAGTTTGACATTGACACCCTGTTTGAGCGACAATTTGGATGCAAAGTGCGGCAAAGGTTGTGGTTAGTCGTCAAGGCAAGTCGTGTCCAGGAAACCAATCCCAGGACCGCGGACAGACGGGCATATAGAGCAGACGGTGTCTAGGAGTAGCTGGCCCATCGTCATGGTGGTGGTGGTGGTGCTGGTTGCGTAGTGCTCGTACTGTAGCTAATTGATGTAAATTCGTCCATCCCCTATTTGCATAACATCATTCATACAGTCGGTGGCTAGCGTGCCAGCGCGCTAAACGGGGCTTCCATTCATGGAGCCAACAAGTGAGTCCATTTGCGAAGGTTGGTTGGAACGACCTGTTGGACCTGCTAGCCCACCACAAAACCGTTCGTTCGTTCGTTCGTTTGCTCGTGCATGTGCATACGAACACGGAGCCTAACGCTAGCTCTGTGCGGGCAGGATTGGTGGCACACACGCACGCTTCAACACGAGGGCGGAGATCAAGCTACGGCCAACATAGCGGCCAACCTGCGGCACTGTATAGTCACAACGTATTGGAGTAATTAGGATGCCAAGGTTACAGCCCGCTCTAAGTAGGCTTCCCATCACTGTTGCTGCTGCTGGAGGGGTCGTCGTTTTGGAGGGGCCGCCTGTCGGAGTGAGAAAACGGCACCCCCGTTGCACCCTAGCAGGAAGCCATCAGCCCCCTTCTCAACCTCACCACTACAGCAGCCAAGTCTCTGCGACGGGGTCTGCGATCTGAGGTGGCAATAACAATAGGTGTTACGTGTGCAGCAGTAATCAACGGGGCTGGCTTCTGCTGGCTTCTATCTCCCGTTTACTTTGTGGTCGCCCGTCCGAGCATTTTAGGGTCGAGGTTTGGGGGTGGTTTGTTGTGGTGCATTGTTGAGTTTATGAGCGCGAGAGCCCGCCGCTTGTGGTTCGCAAGCGTATTCCGTATGCGTTGCAGTTGCTGCTGCATAGAGGCGTGCAAGTCAAGGCCTTTTGGCCTTTTTGGTGTTGGTGGAGTTCATCCCCACAGCATCCCGCAGCGAAGGTGTTGCGTTGCATGACTTCTGATCCATCTGCATGAGTGGCAGAACTAATGAGGCTTACGGCAGCGGTCGCCGTGGCGCCGATTGATACTGATGCACGATGAAACGGGAGGGATGAGGGATGGGGGATGAGGGGAGGATCACAGGGAACTAATTTAATTTGGCTCTCACACAAAACGCACGGGGTTGTGACGAAGGAAACTCTAGAGATAAGATACCGAAACGATCGAACCGAAGCTCGCTTAGCTGGGGCTTAGCGGACGATTTTAATTGAAATCTTTGATCTACGCTCCCACCCCTCCCTCCCCTCCCACTTTACTCTGGAAGTCTAATTTGGTTTCCGAGGCGTAAGCCGCCGCGCAATGAGTCAGTAGAAATCGGATCTCCTTGTTAAAGGAGCTCAAGGACACCGGCAAGGCAGTGCGCATGGAAGTAACTACCGCGAGAGACACACACAGACACACTCGGCCACGGACACAGTTCAAGGTTTTGCGGTTCAATAATCGATGAAGTTCAAACCGACTTCCGCCGCCTGACAGAAATCGATCAAAACAGAGCGACCGCGGTAGCATTGGATGCTGCCACCCCACCACCAACAACAGTCCACAACAACAGCCCACAGCGGAGTGTCCGGAGACCGGTTTCGGTTCGGTTAATTTTCTTCGTTCTCTCCATGCCTCGTGATCCTCACCCCGGAACCCCGGCCGATCATCACCATCATCATCATCATGATCGGCAGCACCATCGGTCCTGGGTCTAGAAAATGATGAAAATCCCTTAAAAATTCCGTAACTCCTTCCTTCAAATCTCAAGCCAAGCCATCTATCGATCCATCCATCTCGGGGGACGCGTCCCCAAAATTGAATGTTTCCAATCAAACTCCGAAGGGGCTAGGGGCTGGAGGTGCTGCCATTGCTGCGTGGCCCCATTTCCTGTGTGAGTGTGTGGCCGAAGGAGCGAAACGGATCCAACGCGACCGTGCGATCATTGTCACAAACGTGGATGCCGCCGCAATCGATCGATCGGTGGCTGGAAGCGACAAGAAGACGGGGGACTAACAGATGGGGAGCAAATTGTGGTTAGAAGAAGAAAGGAGACCAGCTAGGTTATGTACGTGTAGTGCTTTGGACTAGAAATCTGTACAGGCGAAGGCGAATGTTGCAGTACACTTCGTCTAGAAGATTTTTTATTGAATATTTAACCGCTTCATGGTGAGATGTTTAATTCATTTCAGTAATATATTACAACGTATGATTTATATAACGTGTATTTCTCTTAACACTGGTTCTTTTATTTAAGGAAAACCAAACCCGTTTTTTTATAAAACCCTAGTAGCCGTAGAATCCCGAAAACATACGGGAATTGATCGTTTATTAAGATGGGATGGCAACATTGCCTTTGCTATTTGAGTAATCAAAGTAACCATCTAGAATATGGAACTAGAACAAGGAAGATATCGCTAATGCAATGAAAAGGATGTTCAACAAAATACTCTTGGAATCGATTCTTTTAACACATGTTCTTTAGATTCTTTGGATACATAGTTGGAAAAACAAAAAATTAATGACACCCGTCAAGTAAATATATTGTAATCCAAGTAAGTAGTATATCAATCCTAACCTGGCCTTTTCTGGTGTAATAACTATATTCTTTAAAAATCATTAAACAGTGCTCTTTAGTTATAATTTTCTGTCTTTAGTCATTGCTTAGGCTGCAATCAATCGCCCAAATATCCAAGACGATACATGATCAAATCAATTGTTCTTTTTACTGAAAAGTCACCTGTCCCAAAGCTGTACCCCCAACATGCGCCCAACACTGTCGCGCATCCCTACGCGCAATGAGCGTATCTATTGGGGCGCGTATCTGCCCTGCCGGTGTCTCCCTGGCTGGCTCAATCTCAGCCATTCCCGTTCAGCGCTACCACCGGTCAGGCCGGCATGTCTGAGCCCGGTCGCCCGGAGTATCCCCACACGGCATTTACCAGACACCAAAAGGGCCGCAAAAACCGCGGCAAATGGGAAACCACCCCGGCCAACCCGGTCGACCGGCCGGCCGGCCAGGGTGGGAAGGCAATTATCTTTCCTACTTCCGTTAGACGACGACGACGACGACGACGATGATGATGCCGCGACCACGGAGAGGCGCGCTGAGCAAAAGACACAATCCATCCGGTTACACACACACACACACACAGCCACAGATACAACACACATACAAACGGGTGCTCCAGCGATCTAGCGCAGCATTGGAAATCTGGGAAGCGTGGAAGAGGCGTCGTCGCCGAGGCCGATGCTGAGAACCGATGCTGTTGATGACGATGACGACGACCGCGACGATGATGATGATGATGATGGTCCTCCTCCTTGTGGTCTATTTTTATGGCCATCCGAGTCGAGCCAGAGACCCCGTTTCCCCCACTCTCCGGCTGGCGTTCTCTTTTTTTTCCCTCATTTCCCTTTTGTGCCGGGATCCTAGGATTTTCTATTTCCCTCCGGTCCGAGTGAGCACAAAGCGAGAGCTCCCCATCTCTGTTGCGTGCACCACGTTCCTTAGTTCCGTTCCGTATAATGATCAAGCAATCGGTCGTCTTCCTTTCGTTACGAGGCCGCGGGCGCGTCGTCGCGATCGCGATCGTGCCTCCATCAGCCCAACTGGAGCTGGCATCTTGGGAACGCAATGAGCATGGAAAAGGGGGTGTTGAAGTGGGGTGGCATGGAAGGGGGGGGGGGCATTTCTCAGACTTTCCCCCATATCCGTCACCAGCACCTTCTTCCGGTTCGGGAGTCGCCGTCGCCGTCGTCGTCGTCGTCGTCGACGCTGTTTCTTTATTGTTTCGTTTTCCGATTTTTCCCTTCGCAACTACCTCTCGGAGCAGGGAACCTCAGCTGGGCGTTGCTTTTCCCCCTTTTCCCAGCTCGGTCGCTCTCTCTCTCTCTCTCTCTCTCTTTCTCTCTGTTATTCTGTCTTTATCTCACTCCCAATGGAAGCAGCACTTGCGTTGCGTTCCCTGGAGTAACATAGCTTGCTTCGAGCTATTTTTTCTAACCCAGAGACTGTCCTCTAGCTCTAGCGGAGTTCACAGTAGAGCCCCGGAGAAGCCCTCACAGCACCAGTTGATCCAGTTTCTGGGAGTTACTTCCTTTCATGCTGAAGTAATTTCCGTCTGCACTCGTGAGGAATCGCCCCGGAAAGGAGTGAACACTCGAAGCCGTGGAAAATGATGCTGTACTCCAAAAGCCCTCCCAGCACAGCCTAGACAAAAGAGAGAGAGAGAGAGAGAGAAAGAGAGAAAAAAGAGAGACAGAGAGAGAGAGAGTTGAAATCGGTTTCCAGCTTTCATTTCCTTTGCACAAGATCGAGATTGTGTCCCGGGATTTGGTCGTGATTTCCATTGGTTTTCCTACGATTCACCCCATCCGGATACTTTGACGCAATCAGACGTACTACCAGATGGGGCTCAGTATCTTTATTCAGTATTCAGAGAGCGCTCCTCTGCGAATTCCTCTTCGAAGAAGAGTAAAATGGATTTTACATTCCAGTTGAAGAAGTTAGCAAACACTGCTTCTTCTTCTTCTTCTTCTTCTGCTTCTGTCCATTTTGTAATCGTACCATTACACTCTACCTATTCGCCATCCCTTCCAACTCTCTTCGGCTTCATTCATACCCGCCGCATCGTCGTCGTCGTCGTCGTCGTCGTTGGTCGCCATTCATTCATGGAATTAAGCCACCCCATTCATGGTTGAACCAACCAATCCAGCGAAAGAGAGAGGAGGGAGAGGGGAGAGAGAGAGATAGAGAGGGGTGCGAATGACGAAATCCAGAGCCCAGATCGCGAGACGCTGATCAAACCAATACCTCGATGTACCATGGACTAGGCTAGCGGACGCGGTTAATGCGGTTTTCATGCAATTTTCCATTCGATCCTCTGCGCGCCGGATCGTACCATTCTTTACGCACCGCGGTCCCGATTTCCTCGTGCGGAGTAGGGAGAGGATCATGTACGGCTCATGTGGAACGCGTGCAGCTAAAGCTTAGGCCGTGCTGTCATCACAGAATTCGTCTCTGCTGCTGCTGTTGATGAGCTTCGGCGAGAGTTCAGCGTGTCGTACATTAATCAATCGCGCTACTGCCTCCTATCAGCCGAATAGAACCCGGATTTAAATGTACCGTTATCGAAGCGTAACGTTCACCTGTCCCCCTCCCACCGTTACGGTTAGCGTTTTGTCAAAGCAGTTGAGTTGCTTCAGCTGATGCCGTGGGGTGCTGATCATGGACCGTACGTGTGTTCTGGTGCATTGGGCTGATGCCGGTTGGTGGATTTGCATGCTGAGTGTCCAGTAATCCATCATCGTTCCGCACATAAATCGTTAGTGACGCGTGAATGGCCAAGGCCAACCATCATTCACATGTTGTCGAACATGTCGTCGGCTTAACACATTGTGTAAATGTGTTGCTTTAGAATGATCCTCCAGGGTACAGATCTCATGGAGAACTGTAAATGGTGCTTGAAGAATGACCGATTTTGACCAAATTAGGGGATATGCACCACCAGCAAACCTGAGCAAGGCACTAAATGGTTTTGCTGGAACAGATCGATATGTTCATGATCGTGTTCTTTGATTATCGATCCATCCTCCGTTTGACTTCTCGTGCTACCGGTTGCTTTACAGGAAGGTAGCCCCAATAGCCTTGAACATTAGTTATAACCCCTGGTGAAGTAGATTTGATTCGTAGACTCATTAAGATGCAGAATACAAACAGATAACAGACATCGTCTCGGTGTCTGTTCAGTGTGCCTCTAAGTCACTCAACTTCTATTGACGGGATTAATTTCGAACTTGGTAAAACGCCAAGAGGGACCTTCGAGTCCTGTATTGCCCTGGTGGTTCCTGCGCGAGGAATCGATATTCGAAACAAACTGCTGGACAGTTCACCGGAAAGCCGATGATGAATGCAGCGATCAATTTACGCAGCGTTCGTTGAGATTGAGGACCGCCACAACAAAGCCACAAAAACGGACTCGGCGCATTAGATTACAATTCGCAGATTCGTTCGATTCTCCCCCCTTGGGACTGCTCCCCGGTTTTCGCCCGGGATCTTCGGTCAAAGCTGAAAGCCAATCTCCTACCCCCAGTATCAAGCTTCTTCAAGGAGGTGAAAAGCAGCGATTTTAGCTGACGTAACGTTTGCGAAACGCAGGACGAAACTCACTCTAGGGAATTCTTCTATTGCCAGCACGCACCACGATAACGCCACAGTTCGCGGCCAACTTTGTTACCTCGTTTGTCCTCTGCTTTTATTCCGCGAGTTGTATTTTTTTTTTGGGGGGGGCTTTTTGGTTTTCATTCCCATTCAATCCTTCCATGGTCACGCTTTTGAGGGCGGAAATTGGAGAATGTGTTTGAAATTGATCATTCCACCATCACCACTGCCATCTCCCGTCTTGGTGCCTTCTGGAAGAGCAGAAGTCGGTAGGTGATGGCCTTTGCACTGAGGAAGCGAACGGAGTTTACTGGAGGCAAGCAACGGTCCCCCCCCCATCACGCAGTCACACCTTTCCTTCTCCCTCTCTCTCTAGGCACGTCTAAGGTAAATACCAAGGTCCCCCGGACCGACGCACAGTTCCGCCACTACACACACTGACTACACACGGCACCACATGACCGCAACAAACAATTCGGTGAGCAGCAGAAGCGAGCGAGTAAGAGGGAGAAGCATCGAAAAAGGAAGGAAAAGGAAGAAGTGGGAAGAAGGAAAAAAAAATGAAAGAAAGGAAGGTGACACCGCGTCTTCTCCAAACGGTCCGCGTGATCCATTCTCGAGCAGAGCCCATTTCCAGGAGGGAGGGAGGGAGGGTTGGGAGTGGCGGGGCGAACCGCGCACTGCAGTTGCTGCTGACAACAAACGGAAGATTTACCGTTGGCCGGAATCACTGCTTCCCGGGTCCGGATGGTCGCGTCCGCGATTGGGCCACGGCACGGCACGCGCACTGTCGGCTGTCTCCGGCAGAAAAAAACAAAAACAACAACCAACCACGAGACCTTCCGGACGAAATGATCGTCTGTTGGAGCTGCTCGGTGCTTGAACATTGCACCGAGCGTCCGGGCACTGGGGACACCGGAATTGGGCCCTGGGAATTTTGGGCACCTGGACGATGACCACGGAGATCGCGCGCGCCCGCGATCGAGGGGCGGAATTATAATCTTACGAGCAGTGGGCCCTTTGGGGTGGGACGAACATCGGGATCATCGTGGGACAGCGCGATCGCGAGTCGCTTACTTCCGATTCCAGCGTGACGAGGCGCGATATACGTCAGTCGAACGCGTCGGTCGCGGAGCGCTGCGCTGCGCTAATAAACCTGGGAACGGGGCGCGGAACGCTCGCTCGCGCGCACGCGAATTGACTTTCTATCTTGCGAGCTCTCTCGGGCCTCGCTTCGGCTGTTTTTGTTCGGTCAAGGGAGGGAAGGGAGCAGAAGGGTTGCCTTGAGCTCGTGAGAGGAGCTCGCTGTCCGGTCCGGCTCTAACGGGGGAGGCCGATGACAGTGTGTGCCAGTTTAAAGTGCGCGGCAATAACTATCACCGGAGCGAAGAAGGCTCATAATCATGGCGCTGAGCAGTCGCCTTGTGATGCTGAACCCTTGAGTGCCGGGGGCTGGCAACTAAGGAGACAGAGTATGCTCCTTGTACTTGTCCTTAGCAACGTCAGCGTTGCTTCGATGAAGCAGTTACTATGAAGGGCATGCATTTAAAATATATTTCTTTATAAAACGGAGTAACAATATTTGATAGTACGTCAAATGTGTGATATCAAGGTGGCATTTGTACACAATCCTGTCATATCATGACCTACTGCACCTCATAGCGTTTGCGTTAACGATTCATTATGGGATTTTATGTACAAAAAATATTTTTAAACACAAAAAAAAATCTATTTCAGCAACAAACGGTTCGAAACATTATTGCATTCCCAATCGAATGCGCCCAACAACACCGAAGGGTTGCGTGCGAATGTGGTGATCCGGATCCTGGGAACAAGACCCAGGGCCCAGGACGGGACCACGGGTGTGTTAATTAAAACGCACCGAACAACCTCGCGAGCTTCGTGGCCGTTCGTTCGCTTCGCGCTATATTCCAGCATTCCACACAAAAAAGGCTCGCAAGCCATCAACTCTCAGTCCAGCCACCAGCCACCGGGTGAAGGTTTGTTTGGTTTCCCTACCCTTTTCCACCCCCCCCCCCCCCCCATCCAAAAGCCGGGTTCGTAACCGTGAGAGGTGCACTGTAGCATCGAGCGCCACCACCACCATCGCCGCCATGGTTCATAATCAACGAATTTACATTCCAATTTTCCCAGCGCGATGCGATGGATCACCGGAGGAGGCCTGGAGGCCTCCCTCTATCAGCAGCAGCAACAACAACAACAACAACTACAACAAAAAATATGAATCATCTCAGCCCGGCGGCTCAGATCCGTTGCGCTGCGGTTTGAAAACAAATCTCTAATGACGAGGCGGTACGCGGCCTGGCGTTATTGCGAAAATGTGACGCTGTTGTGACGTGCTTCGGGGCTTCGGGCCAATGATATAAGCAGACGGGCGGTGGTGCGGTTTCTTGCTTTTTTTTCGGTGAGCCAGGTTTGTCGGAATCGGAATGTGCGCCTTTTGTGAAGGAAACCAATTATGTTGCCTAACGGTACCATCCGGGATCCGTGAGATCGATGCTCGCGGAATCGGGGTTTTTGAAGGCGATTGTTCCCGACCCTCGACCGTCATGGCTGCGTGCACTTCCGGATAAAAAAAAACAACTTGGAGCAGCAGCAACAATCCCTGTCCCGTCCTGGGGGACAATCGTGTGGGAACCACGGATAAGGACATTCCGACCACTCCTTGGTTGACCTCCCGACCGCCGCTGACGACCGCCGGCGTGCCGTGTACGGGTTGAATTCTCAAGGAATAAAATTATCGTTTCTCCTGCCAGCAATGTTCATTGCATCCTGCAACAGATTTCAACCGTGTGCGAGCGAACGAACGCATAGCAACAGTGTGGTGTGGTCGTTCTGCGCCGTTGCACATCAGCAGCACCAGCACCAGTTACAACCAGCAGCATTGGGATTGTGTCCCTACCCCCCCACCCCCGGGGGCCAGGCGCGCCTGTGCGAAGTGATTGACTTCATTTAAATCTCATTTGAATGACGCGATCGCGCGACAACCAAGACTCCTTGGCAACCACTTGGGAACCGCGCGACAGGAACCCATCCAGGAAGTGGTCGCTTCGCCGTCCGGAACGAAATTGGCATAGAGCCACCAACCAGCAGCGAGCACGTCGTGCGTGTCATGCACACACGGGAATTCATTTCCCATAACGGTCACACCGGTCGGTCGGTCAGTCGGTTCCCGGTCTTTAGCGAGCACTCCCCTAGGTCCGATAACTTTAGCAGCACTGGGTTCCAGCAATATGAAGGTGTGGAGGTGGTGGTGTGGTTCGATTTTGTTGACTTTTTTCCCTTTGTGCTGCGCTGTCACTCTCACAGTGTCAACCCCCAAAAATGGGAGCCTTTTTCGGGGGTTGATTTGCATTTTTATATCGCGATGAATGCTTTGTGAACGGACAGCGCCGATCTGCGACGTCCAGTGTGCTTTATGGGCTTGCGCGAGTTGGTATTACAATTGAGGAGTTGGTTGTATTAATTCAATTTTGTTTTGTCGAATCATGAATTATGATCTAGGAAGAAAATGGTGAAAACGAATGATCGTAACCATGGCTACGTAGAATCTAGTCACAGGATTGCAATACAACGAGGATTCCAATAACTAGCAGCCAATGCTCATTCCATTCCGTTAACCACAAACCATAACAAACTAACAGTTGAAGTGCAGAGGCATTCGTGAAGTCAGAACATCCACCAGATTTCAGAGGGACAACGCCCCACTGTTCATACTTTGTGGCCGGGACGGCGAGAGAACAATGGAACGAAAAGGAAGTTGTCGAGCCGGAAACGATGCTTCTGTGGCTCGTTGTGTTGGTAAGCGGTTCCCGAACCCGGGCACCCATCGTGCTTCCAATCCCAGTGTTTCGTCCGCCGGGTTCTGGAGAGATCGGGCTAGACGGACGACGGCTAAAACCTGTCGTGGCAGTATAATAATGATGGCCAGCCAGAGACGATTCAGGAATAAGCGGTCAATGGCCTGTCGTAGGAGCACTGTGTGAGAGGAAGCGTTATTAGGAAAAGGGATAGAGAAGTTAAATAGCCCTCTTTCGCTCGACTATGCTGAGGACACGATGTAACACTTTCTCCAGCGTTAAACGTTTCAACCCTCCGGGCACGTCCATCTCTTCATATGTATTTATGAGTCCTACCCACAGACATAATGCTGTCACCCGTATTGGCATTGTGCAGCATAAAAGTATGTGTTTAGTACACGCGGGGCATTGTGTCTGGGAGGCATCAGAGACTGTCGTACGACTGTGTGTGAGAGAGAGGGAGAGAGTGAATGTGAATCTCCCTTAATCCTTCCCCAGCCCCAGTCTGCTGGAACGATGCATTCCGATGCACCACCTCCAACGCACGCTGTGTTGCATTACATTACACGCCGCGCCGCGCCGCGCCGTTCGTTCCACAGCCAACTAAGGGTGCGGCACAAACACACACACACACACACACGCAAGCAACGGCGTGTACGTGATTGAAGCAATTTCGAAGGAAAGGATGTGGCACAGGGGTCAATGAGTCGTCGACGGAGCGCTAGACCAGCGACGAAGACCAAGGGGAAAGTGTTAGAAGGGGATGGGGATGGCATAGATGGTACGATTGTGTGCTGGGAGTCGTCCGGACATGAGGGCAGCAAAAACATATGGAGGTAAGGTTGGTCGAAAGGTTAGATTGCTTTGATGTTACTCTAAATGGAACTATATTTATTTTACTGACTTACAATAAAAGTTTGAAGATTGTTAAACAAGTTTTGTTGAGCATTTAAGTTGTAAAATGTTTTATTAAAAGTTAGATAAATTTTTAAAAAATTGTAAAGCAACTCTTTTAAAGTTTTATTAATAAAAATAAAAAACAAAAAACAAAATGAAGCAAAGAATAAAACTTGTTTAAATGTGGGATTGAATAGACAGAACAGTCCGGTCTAGAGCAACCCAAATAGGACTTCGATCCCACTCGTCCGGAACGGCAAAGAACGCGATAAGACGCGTCGGCAGCCCCCGGGAACGACGTCGTGGAAGCGTACCACGCATCCGTGCTCTTCTCCAGTCCCGCTAGTGCTAGTGTGTGTCGTCGATGCCGCGCGCAGAGGATGAGGCAAAAGATAACAACGTGGCCAACGGGGACGCTCGGTACCCTCAGGCCCGGGGAATACACTGTAATGGAGTCGCCGATGCGATGAGGACACTCCAACACAGACACACTTACCCTCTCCACCCCATACCCACACACACACACCAGTGATCCCGTGAGAAGACGGCAGACGGCCACGGTCGCGATCGCGAAGGAAGCGACGATCCGCAGCCGCCCCAAGAGACTAGACCAAAGCGAATCAAACAAAAATAGGCGAAGAAGAGCGAACGGGAGTGAGTGAGCGAGTGAGTGAGTGAGTGAGAAGAAAATAGAAAACAGCAGAGCATCATGGGACGGGTGTGAAAGAGGTGCGGAACCCGCGTGCACCGGTTCGTTGAACCCGCCGGCGTGTGTCGGGCCCCCCTTGCTGGCCTGCTTCTGGCCGTTGTGGCCGTCTTTGCGGAGGAAGAAGGAAGCGAAAGAAACGATTTATCGGGAGGAATCGGGAAGCAGGATCGAGCGCTAGTGGTAGTAGCGGGGGTAATAATAGCAACAGCAACAACAGCCGACTACTCTCGCTCGTCCGGCCAACGCTGATTGAGGATCGCTGACTTGCTGGCTGGCTGGCTGGTTGGTTGGTGAGCGAGGAATAGATGAAAATGAATTATGTATACACGCCACGGGTTGAAGAAGTGGTTGGGGGTGTGGTGTGGTGCGGGGCCAAGAGAAACACCAAGCGGTGGCACAGAGAGATAGAGAAGGAACGCGATGGTCGAGAGGCCGAGATGGCAGCGACGACGTCGCAGGACAGGAACAGATAGGAGTCGCAGGAGCATAGGCTCGATGCTCGCGGTGCTGGAGCTGGAGGAGGAAGGGGTTGTGTGCGTGTGTGGATGCGCGGCGTGCACTCAAGTGTGCGATGGTGAGCGAGCAAGAACAGGGGGAAACGGAAGAGAAACGCTAGAATGAGAGAGCGAGTGAGGACGAGCCAGCCAGAACGCAGACTGATCGGTGACACAATATCCACGTCTCGAGATCACGTCGTCGTCGTCGTCGACGTCGTTGTCGTCGCCGCCTTCTTGATGTGCGTTGTCGTCAGCTCATGTCGTGTCGATTGTTTGTCGAGAAAGCGAAACAGCAGCAGCAGCAGCAGGATCCAGCCAGCGAGACGCACGATTTTTGTGGGGAATTCAGCGACGGATAGCGACATAATAATGTCACACTCGACCAGGCTCCAACCGACACACACACACACACACCTAATTGGTCCCCTAGTCCCCCCCCCCCCCGCGTTGCTGTGTGTTACTAATTTGCGAACGTCAGATACGACGAGGACGTCCGTCCTGTTGTCACGCTCGCAGTGGCATTGCCTGGATGGATGGAGTTGGACAAAGGAATAAAAAAAAGATCCACCGAAAAATGAGAATGACCGCGCACCGAAGATGGGGTGACCGTCACGAAATCGTGTTCGGCTGATTTGAAGACCCCTTGCCAGCTGGTGGCAGTTAATCCGCGCACCCGTTCCCCGCCGTCACCAACCGTGGTATGATGATAATGGCTTAATAATATAATCGTCGTGACTTGCGCTCCCAGGACGACGCCGCTTCGAGGACTCCGTTCCCGGCACGACCCTGCTGGGCCCAAGCCGCAGAAGGACAGTCCACCGTTCCGCGCCGATCGGAACGCATAACGCACGACGGGGTTTTAGTTTGGGTTAATAAATAAGAAATCCATTTACATTCCCCGGCTCCCCCGTCTTGCTGACGCCATCGACGCCAGAATCGATCGATGCCGATGGTTCTGGCGCAAATGGCGAAAACCGCTTGGAATTAGATAAGTACGCACGCGGTCAGTGGTGGTGGTGGGACCGTGCGAGTCTCTCATTTGCATTACCAGTAACCGCACGCTAATTGCGGTTGTTTGTTTTCGAAGCTTTTCGACGCACTTCATTGCCACCAGGTGTGTCTCTCTCTCTCTGTGAGACCAGCACAGGTAGGACCAGCACCTAGTAGGAGCTGCAGATCAGGATCCTTCCTGGGTAGACTTCCCCGATGCGAGCGGGGGACAAGAACGAAGGAATAGGAATGGAATCGATATTTGGCGAAACGACCGCTTCGTGCCTTCGCGATGACTTGTCGAACTGCGAAATCGGTTTTAAATAACCATTTACGTAAATATAATTGACACTCATTACGCCAAGTTGCAGTTGTTGCTGTATGGTGTGTGTGTGTGCCGCAGGCTGGCCTTCAGACTGCAGACGATGATGACTCAGCTTGCCGTAAGCTTCTTATGGTAACCACAGAAAACACATTATCGCGTCTCTCTCTTCTATCGCTCGGAGTAGGAATTGCTGGTGGAACACGCCATCTACCCACAAAGCCAAACCAAACCTTCGATCCTGTTTCGTCCTGTCTGCCGCTGCTTTGACATCCTCGAAACGTGCGGTGCTGTCACCACACAGCAAAACAGAGAGAGAAAGGGAGATAGAGAGAGCGGAATGTCGGTCGGGGTCACCCTTATCGACCGGACGAGACGAGGACGTTCGTTCGTTCGTTCGTTCGATCCTGTAATGAGCTTATCACTTAGACGGATTCCGGCGTAGGAATCCTATCCTTCGGTACGTCCTCCTATTTCTTTCCATTCTTTCGTACGCCAGCCTGCCAGAGGACATCCTGAAGCGGCTGGTGGAATGTGTGATGTTGTCCCTGCTGCTGCTGCTGCTGCTGTCTATCAATATTAGGACAGATTACGTGTCCGACATGGCAGTGGTACGTCCGCCAGGAAGGACTCTCGTTACGTCTACTCCAGTCAAAGAGCGAGCTCTAATCGCATTAAGCTGCAGCAATCAGCAGTACGAATTGGCAATGGAACAAAATTGTAATGTTTGCTTGGAGACAGTTTTGTTAATTTGTTTAGCAATCAATTATGTTTACATCGATCTGTAACACTGCACATCAAGCAGCTACGATGCCCATTGGAACCAAACGGGCAATGGGGACATGAATTTATTAATTCGATTTCTAATCGTCCCACAACCAATACATTCGTAATGGAAGACCAGCCGCTGGTGTCTAACGGAATGCACCACGGTGCCAATGGTTGCACTATCGACGCAGCGACTCTTCTTCACCTGTCCTGCCCCACGGCTAGTGCCATATGTGAACCTCGAACCTGTTCCAGCCGATCGACGTGCAGCCGGTTGTCGCCTGCCTGTTGGATCGACGGGGAGGCCGTGGTATCGCCGACTTTGGGCCGTTTTCCGGTCTAGCCTGTCTTGGAAACGGTGCCAACCGGAGCCAGGTGGTGCGGCCGCAACCCATCGTCTAGCCGTCACTTCTTTGCAGGCTTAATTGTACTGCTACCGAGGGTTGCGCGGCCCTACGACGAATGCTCGCGTCAGTTTGCCAAAGGCTAAAATGGCACCGGGACGTCGTTTATCTCTGAGAACGGAAAGAATCATTACGTTGTCGCACTGAGGAGTCAAACCTAATTGAGCAGAGAGACTTAACCTTGAGGTGTGTACACTGTTCGAGCGTCATCTGAACTCATAACACCTAGCACACCATCTAGGAGGATTGTCTAGCTTCGTTGTTGAAAACAGTTTATTTTTATTATTATTTTCACATAAAGTCTATATTATCTATTACTGCTCACGTTAGTTTGAAGTTAAGTTTAAAAATCTATCTTAACAATGCTACCCTAGATCAATCATCAAAGTGTACGACACCCAGTGTGACAATCCAAATAAGCCATGATTATCACATTTTGGTCTTTCATTTTTAATCGTAGTAACGCTGGAAGAATATTCCAAGTTTAGTCGTTTGCTTGTGTCTTGAATAAATAACCAGCATTTCCCACTACTTCCAACGTGCTCAATAGGAAACTGATTTTCGGTTTCCGATCCATCGGATCAATATGTAAATTTATTTCCCTATCCGGTCCATATTCCCACACTGCAAAAAGACGTGCACCAGCTATATCAACCATCCGTGAAGCGCTTGGCAGGTTCTCAGGATACCCAGTAAAAGCAACCCTGCTCCCCTTATTGGGCCGTAGTGCAACAGTTTAGCGCGTTACAGGTGCGCAAAGTCCTTCGAGCGAATAATGTATTCATTTTCGATCGTTTCCGGAGCATCGGAACACGGACTCTCGCATCCCCACGTTCCGCTACACGAACCTGTTGCACCGGTGAACGCAATCAACGGACCGGCAATAAAAAAAAAAGGATACCACCCCAGCGCAGGTCCTTTGTCCTGGGAAAACGGTATCCTGGGAACAGCGGATGAAACAACCTGTTCCTTCGCGTTCTCACATACATTTGCATACATTTGTGGCGCCACTCTATCAGGCAAAGGCTGATTAAGCTTGAATCTCGCGGATCGGTAGACAAGGACCTCCTAGCGATGGCAGGAGCCACTTGTCGCTCCCGGTGGTCGATCGCGTCAATTAACGTTATATTAGCGTCATCCCGTAGAGGGCTCTTATTCTAAACGCGCAGCTCGATGAAAACCATAAAGCGAGCATTCGCCTCCCAAAAAAAAGGGCCTACTGAGCCACTTTCACTGAAAGCATTCCGCTCCTGGGCTGCTGGAACGCAACGGAAACCCCAAAAAAAAACGACAACTCAACGAAAACCAAGCAGTAAAAAACGGAGCAACCTGTTGTGCAGAGGATCCGTCCTGTTCCGTGGTGCGTTCTGCTTCGGAGGGTCCCGGTCTGGATCCGGTTCTCTCTCTTTCTCGCCTCGAACCCCTCGTGCGCTCACCTGTACGCGACGCACCTCCAATTAAAGGGCTTTTTGGTCCCGAGATGGCCTGGGCCGGGATTTTAATTCCATGTTGTTCGCCTCCCCCTTCGCTTTCGTTATTTAATTTTCCCCTTTCCCGCTGTTTCTCGCGCAGGGGTCCGTCTCTCCTGCCGTACAACAACGACCCCAGAAGAATAGAACCGTGGAGAACAATAAAAGGGCCTGGCCACAGGAAATCATACAGGGGATCCTTTCATCGTCATCATCATCATCATCATCATCGTCAGAGGCAGCGGTGCGCAGGAAGGATGGTACTGTGGGCCGTGTCGGTGTGTCACGGTCGAAAAGCCAACGACTCCAGCCGACCCGAACGCCTTGCGGCCACCTCCCGAATCCTGTCTGCCGGTCCCTTCCCATTCCTGCCGGTGCCGGTGCTTAACCATGCGGCAAATTAATTCCATTTCCAGATACAAATGAAATCTACGCTACAGCGAGAACGTCCTTTCGTCCTTTTTTTTTGCCGTTTTCCATTGAAGAATGGTTTGGACTGGCGAAGACGAAGGGTTGCTGATGAAGTGAGGGACCTTCGGCGAGGGGTGTACGAGGAAAACCGGAATTAACACACCTCAACATTGGCGTCAATTTCCGCTCCTTGTGCCGTGTTCAGTGCAGCGTGCCCCGGCCGGGCCAATCATATCCTTTTCGAGGGTCTCTCTCTCTCTCTCTCTCTCTCTCTCGCTTTCTCTCCCTCTGTCCGTCGCCGTCGTCCGGTGTCTTGTGTGCCGGAATTTGCGGGGATTCATCGTTCGTTGTTTTAGGGGAGAAGCAGCATAACGAAGGATGCACCGTGGTGCCCGATCGGTAACAAGCCAAGCGTGTGCATTATTCATGATGATGCATTGGTCAGCACACCTGCAGCACCGGTGGCCGAGAGCGGATTGTAATGAGAACTTTGGCTGTGCCAGCAACCCCGTCGTTCAACCCTGCAGCAAGAAGGGTGCATCCGCGTGCGTGCTTGCACAGTGCTCGGTGCTAGTTGGGTGGTAGCAGAGGAAACAGAAGAAGGACAAGTGCCCAATAGGCTGCTTAGTGCCGATGTGTGTGTTTGTGTGTGGGTATTCGGTGGGAACATTCTGTAGCTCGATTGTTGCCATTTCTATTGTTCGGTCCCTTCATTACGCATTAATTTATTTATTCATTTTCACCGCCGTCCCCCATGGCGTTTCCTCCGCACACCACCAGACACCCGGGGCGTGTGTATGACGAGGTGCAATGAGGTGAAGGCATTTTCTATGACCAATGCCTTCATGGGGGTGCTGTGGAGATGGATTCAGAATAGAGGGCACAACACACAGAACCAGGGATTGATGGTGGTGATGGTGGTGGTGGGAAAATGTGTGTGGTTTTGCGGTGGGTGATCTACTGGGTGGCGCATAGTGTGGATTGTGTCCACAGGGCACCCCACAAAGATTGGGGCCACGCGTATGACTAAGCCGCTGCTAGTTGAAGGTTATGTGAGAAAGTTTGTAACGTGGAATATCAGTTATCTCAGCCAGCTATTTACAACTGCTGTAGGACTTTTAAGCCAGGGGTCTGGTGAATATTTTAAAAGGGACATTAATACCTTAGCTTTTGGGTTTAAACTATGTCAGCTAACGTGACTTTTCTAGCGAGGAAAACGTGACAGCGCAGCAAAGAAATAATCAATTTTAATTATTCAAATTCAAATAATAAAACTACGATTGCGTTAATGCAATAAATTTAGTACAATATTAAAGTTGCATTAAATAAGGTTCTAAGTACGAGGAGTATTTATGTTTATGTAAGCTCTTAGAACGGCTCATTAAAATGTACATTTTTATGTGATATAAGATGATATATAAGTTTGATCTAATCTGTTTTGAAGAATACAGCTTCGAATTCAAAATACGCATCTGACGATTATGAAGCTTTATTTGTTTGGCCAATTATTAATAGTTTCATTAAAAAATCATATAAATAGCTTGTTATTGCCTGTATTATCCAAGTGGCCATAGTACCTATTTACGGTCGATAGCGCATGGCTTAACAGACTGTTGGTTCACTTAGTGTGAACATATTGAGATTGCTTTAATTCATGATTGATCACGCAAACCACATTAATATTAAAAAAAAACCGTTAAAAATAAACTTTTTGATGCATTATTTTACACCGACGCTTTTTGATGCATTATTTCGCAGACATCTATGTTGAAATGCTGGTACAATAAAATCAAGTTTGCTTCATGTATGCAAATTAGGCAAATTTATATAATAAATAGCTAACTTTCATCTTTAACCTTCCGATACCTTTTGCTTTTAATGCGAAATCGTTTTTATATACATCCGAAAACCAATAGCTTCATGTTTATTACACAGAGTATCTATCTCATAAGGGAATATGACTCCAACAATGGTATTAACATTCCTAAACACGTAACATGCCATTTACGCAGAGAGCCCCATGAAAAGGCTCCCTTCGATGCTGCTGCTGCTGCTGTCATAGTTCGTCACCTCATAAAGCAATGTCCAAGAGATTAGCCGCTGGCCACTGCAACACCCCATCCCGGTGTATCCCGGTGTGTGCCAGGCCCAGTCTATGGCGATGCATGGTTGACCACTGGCCACAGTCGCACACACGTGCGGCATCCGTTCTACTATCGTTCTTGCTGTCAGCGAAATACCCGTTGTTCGGCGCAAAAGTACCATTTCGAGACGCGGTGAGCGAGGCTCGCCATGCATTCCCCGCTGCCAACCGAAAGCGATTCCATCCATCCATCCATCCCCATCGGTGCATCGACCCAGTGGCCTATTGTTGTTGCTTCAGCATTACTCCGAGCTGTACAC
Source organism: Anopheles darlingi (assembly GCF_943734745.1). Taxonomy (NCBI): domain Eukaryota; kingdom Metazoa; phylum Arthropoda; class Insecta; order Diptera; family Culicidae; genus Anopheles; species Anopheles darlingi. The sequence continues at coordinate 24,029,214 of NC_064874.1, read as the reverse complement.
TCCGCTGCATGGTTATATGGCCTTCCGGATGTTGTCGGAACGAAACGAAACGCCCGACGTACCGACTGCGACGTCAACAGCGACCCCCAGCAGCAACAATGAGAGGAGAGAAAAAAAAATGCAAAAAAGCACCGCCTCCCCTCCCCCGGCCCCGTCGCTCTGCAACTCTTTTCACTGGAGTCGAGTGGAGTCCGTGGGGCATGGGGGCGAGGAGTGCTGGTTGGCAGTGGGAGTGGGTGGCAGAAAATCGTAAATTTTCCACTGTCACGCTTGACGGATGTTTCACTGGCCCCGCCACCACCGCGTCGTCTGTCCCGATGTCCCAATCCCGTCCGTCCGTCCGTCCATCCATCCATCCGACCAGCGCTCCTCCGTCCGTGATTGTCATCCGCCATGGCCGGTGGGGACTCAGGGACTCGGGGTGGTCGTCCAGTGGATGAGCGATAATTTTGACGATCGGTTGAGCCTCACACGATCAGGCAATTCTAGGTCTCGCGGAGTCGCGGCAGCTGCGCGGAGTGGTAGCGGTAACTGCGGTGGCAGTAGCAGCAGTTGACGTAGTGAATGGCGGCGTGCACAGGAGGCCCTTCATTAGATGAGCATGACAATGGTGATTACGTGAGTAGATTTTATGCGTTTTCTTCTTCGTTTTCCCCCCGGCCTGTCTGGTAACAGGCTCATGTTCGTTTCACTCTTTCTCCCCCTTCAGCCCTTAAACGCGGGTGGCTTTGCAACGGCAGGGCCAAGTCCACGGGGGGTTCCTTCGCTTGATTGCATCGAAGGTGGCCGGTTTGTATGCCTGACTTTGGGGATCCACTCCGGCGTTTATAGGGTTGGATTGAAGCTGCTTAGCGTAGTAATTGGAATACAGCTTTACGAGCACTACGAAAGGAAGCTTGAAATACGTTTGATATATCGAAACAAAAATGTAAAATGTCCAAAATCGATAACCTTTTAAGAGATAAAGGATATCATTTCTCACTCGAAACGAGTATTGCAAATAAATAGTATTCATTTTCCATGTTTCAAAGACAATGTTTATGTACTAAACACTCCCAGTAACGAACAATCCATCTAACTATCGCTCAATCCTGACATGCATTGTGGATCCACTCTATGTCCAGCAACTTGGCATCGTGATTCCCTTCAAGCGTGGCCGACAGTAAGGTCTGGCTACTGCGCCGCGTGTATCCCAGCCGTTTCAACGATCGTACTGACCAGCACGCACACAACCCAACACCGCGGAACGATCGCGTATATCGTCGACGATCGGATGATGGACGGATGGGTTTTTGTTGCTGTTTCTGGACAACCAACCAAGGGCTCATCCCCGCGCCAAACTGCTCCACAAACAAACACATACAAACCCCTTGACACACACACACACACAGCCCGCTCGCTGCGGGTGCGCTTGCCTCATCATCCGCCTACGCAGCGCGATCGCGGGCTTTGACGATGCCGCGCTCCTATCGCCGACGTACCATCAGCGACGATCATCATTACGTAATGGCGACATGACACACATGACCGAGCGGACGGACGGACGGACGGACGGAGAGCGAAACGGACCGGCCCGTGGCCGAATGAAAAACAGGAAGAACCGCGACGACCGGCTAGCCGAGGCTTCCTTCCTTCTCGTCTACCCTTTCCCTTTTTGTCCCCTCCCCTCCCCTTTGCATTCTAGGCGACCATTTTTGCCATTATTTCCTGCCCTTGCGTTATCCATCCGACCGCGCGCGCCCCCTTCGCCGTCACCATCGTCCATCCATCCATCCATCGACGGTTTGGCAAATGAGTCTCCGGTCTGCTAATGATAGGTGGTTTGCTGGTGCGTTACGCGACCAGTGTTCTTCTGCGTGCGTGTCTGTGTGTGTCGATGTTAGAACGATGATCGTGCTTAGAACAAGGGGTAGCTAAGCCGAGTTAATGTGTGTCCACGCGCGCACGTGTGTGTGTGTGTGTGTGTGTGTGTGGGTGCGGATGTGCAAAATGAGGACAGCTGCATGCTACAACTGGAAGGCCCTGTGAGCTGCGGGGCAGATAAATCAGCGAAGGAAACGAGCGGCCACTACATTTTCCGGCCACCGGCGAGCGACGCAAAAATGGTTATCTCCGCGGGGTTTTTTTTCTTTTTCTGTTCTATTGCCAGTGTTGTTGTTGTTGTTGTTGTTGTTGTTGTTGTTGTTGTTTGTTTTATCTTCCATTCCGTCGTCAGCCGGCGGTTCACGCGTTCCACTCTATTGTGTTTTCGCCGAGAGTGTAACGAGTGTGTGTGTGTCTGTGTGTGTGTGTGTGTAGCACTGGTGTGCTAACTATTAATTTCCCCGCCTCCGCTGCCCGATACTAGATTCTCGATCTTAGTATCCTTGAGCTGCGTCGTCTTGGTTGGGAAGGCGAGCCCTTCGACGGAGTGCGTTACGTCAGCCGCATCGGATGATCACAGTAGCCGTAGCGCTGCTGCTGAATGCTGAGGCAGAAAATGGGAACAAACCGTTTATCTTTCGAACGTGCGCTCGTGCGGTCCAGCTCCCCGGGGGGTCCGCCGGGTTGCAGCGAGGTCCGGAAGCCCCGTTCTCTATGGCTAACGTTCGTGCAAAGGTTCTAACGCGGGTTTGTTAGGTTAGGGGACCGCCAATCTATGCATGCGTCATTGCGTCAACGCCTCCTGCTGCTGCGATTGATTTTTTTTAATTTTATTTTTTTGCTTCTGTCAAATGCACTTGCAACAACAGTCATCTGTTATGCAGTGTTATGCAGAGAAGACTAATGATTTTTTTTTTCGTTTTTGCATTACCACACTGTGCTGTGCTGCACGATTAGAACATAAGGAAGGTAAACCAGTACGATCAGCTTGATCGGCTCATCTTTACGATGGAAATTATCCAAAGAAATGTTACTATTTACTATATCTACTTTCGGAGAACAGAGACGATCTTCTGAGACTTGTATGATAGTAAAAGTTATGCGAGTAACTGAAAAAACCTCGTCTCAGAATTACCTTTTCTATATCCTAGTATCTCTACTCATGACGCCTTTCCCTCTCTCTCTCTCTTCTTTTTACTATTAATTACGTTTTCCACTGCAACGGCTCAACTTACAGTCTTACCAGGATTCCAGAACTAAGGGAGAGTTCTTGATCTTCCCCACATTCTGTATTTTCAGATCCTGCTCTCACCAACGGATGGAATTTAAGGAAACGTGAAAAGTGTCGTCATCCTGCAGACGAAAACCAGTCACCGTTTGTCGGCTTTTGGCCGGCACGCCGTCGGCCCCTTTTCGCTAACAGAGTATGCAGATGGAAGTTACCTCAAGACACGGGGCGAACCATATCCTTCAACAGGATCCTCCCGGGCGAGGGAGAGACACGAACGGAAGCACCAAAGAAGAGCACAGAACAGAAGAACCATTTCCGTCACAAACTACCCTCAGATAACAGTGTTTACATTTGGTTTCCGTTTGTTTCCGAATGCAACCCTACACATCCCTTTGACGGGGACATCTACCTTCGGTCCACCCTTAATAACAGCACCCTCACCGGCAGCAAGGATGTGACTCGCACATCATCGTTTCTTTTCCTCCTCCTCCCCCGCCCAGATAAAGGATGTCTTGGAATGAGGGATGTTTCGATGGGTGAGGGTTCTGACTTCCGAGGGCTGGCTGCACGTAACGATCACCAGACACCGCTCGGTGTCGCCCCGGTGACTTCCTGCATGGCGACTATTGTTGGCTTGCCGTTGCTCGTCGTCTTGTCACATGGCCGTTCGGTGTGGTGTGGTTTAAATATAGATATCGCCGCACAACCCCTACGCGTACGCATCTTCAGCAGCGAATCCTCCCGTTAGGGGTCCTTCCGGACGATCCTCGATAAAAAAAAATATAGGAAGGGAACACCGACACAGTGTCCGGAGCGAGTGAAATCAACGCAGCGTGATAATGTATTCCGTACGCCTCGACACATTCCACCGACCGGATGTGGCATGCCTGGCTGGTTTGCTGTCTCCTGGAGCGTATCCTTAACAGTCAGCACCGCACCGAGGAACTGATTCGTTTGCATTTTTTTTGTTCTCGAAGAAAGGAGTAACGTACGTACGCACCTGATTGAGTGTTCGTTACCCTCGACAAGGCTCGCCACGCATCGCTTGCCGCTTATGCGTTGAAGACCCCTAACTCATCCTCGTGAGAGGGATCACGACACCAGGACCAGAACCGTGGCTCCTCGTTTCCACAACGCCGGGGCTGCGTGATCGCCGTGCGCTACATTATCATAAAGTTCGACGTTACGTACCTGTCTTTCACCTCCTGGCGGCCACGTACCAGGAGGATCTTCTTCTCAACTGATGCTTAACGCCGAAGCCCCAACGGCGTACACTGCCTGCCGATGGCCAGGGCTCGTCACGGATGCACGCATTCCACGACGGCGACGGCGGCGACGGTCCCGTCACAGCCAAGTGCGCAACGATCGAGACGATGGGTAATTGCACGCATTTCGCTCCAGGATGGCGACGGACTCTGCCGAGACCGGGCACGTTGGCGCTCGACGAAGCATGTACGAAGCGAAGCGAAACGCGACGACGTTCGTCCCAGGAAACAAATCATGATGAATACAGATCGTAATCGGATCGACGTTTGCTCGCTGGCCGAGAACCAAGCGAGGGTAATATAGCTTTTGAAGGAGAATTTGCTACGTTATAACGTTTTCTTGAAAAAACGCAAATCCTTCCACGAACGGAATCCCGCTTTTCTCCGTGCAGTCCTTCTCTTATCGTGCGATCCTGCAAGGTTCCAGCTGAACGCTGTAACCGAATCGTGGCCCAACGTGTCATTGGCCTCTCGAAGGCGATGACAGCGGCTTCTCTGTCAAAAGAAAAACTAACCAGAAACCATGCCGCTCGGGGGGGGAGCTCTCGCCATCGAATGGGAAACAATGTGATCCGTTCATGGCTTTTCCCAGACCCAGATCACTTCATTCCGTTGAACCGTTGGTTAGCGCAGCATCCTCACCCTCCGAACCGAACACCATCATCCGGACTACGGTTGTAGCTCTTTTCTTCAGCCTTTTTTTTTGTGTGCGTCAGTTACAGAGCATCGGCCACAAGGATGGCGAGTGATTATGTTTCAAGTGGCGGCAATATCATTAGTTCTTCCAGAGGAATTCCAACTGCTGTTGAATGCGTCAAGTGCGGTCTGCGACAAATGCTGGAAAGGAAATGGAAGTCATCTAGGTGTTAAAGTCTGTTCGGTTGAATTGTCTTTCACCCAAAACATTGTGTGGCTTTACAAAAGAATGAAAAATTGCTGGAATTGTTTCCACATTTTCTTTTCAAAGAAGTTCACATATAATTCCTTATGAGCTGCATGCTTTGCTTGCAGACACTTGAGAATTAAAGCGCACCCACCGGTGTCGCTCCATCAACACCAACATCTTATGCTTGGCATAGAATGAAAAACAGAACCCTCGGTTTGATAAAGCCAACCGACGAAGCGGAAGGATGCGCATAATTATTGAAACCAGGAAAAGGAACCGAAAGGCTGGGATTATTGAAGAAAGATGCACCACTTGTTTGATGATATTGACCTAATGGATCGCCATATGGGCCTTATGTTCCATGTTCGATCAACTTTAATGTCCTCCCCAAAAAAAAAAAAACAAACACCAACTCAACAATCTAGTCCATTCGATCGGCGTGAGAGCTATATCGTCATTGACACTATTCGCAACGAGTCATCAAAATCGGAAAACGGGAACCACAGAAACGAACAAGGAAGGATCGATCGTTCGATTGATCGACCAAACCAACCAACGGCAGCAGCAGCAAAACAGTAAAAAAAGGCCATTAAATAATTCGAGCAAAAATCGATCAAATCAGCGACACTAGACCAAACCCAATGGGGTGGGCCAGGCGGATAGGCAAGACCCACCGAACCACGGCGACCATCGCCAGTTGATCACCGTTAACGTTGATTGATCATAATTTCATTGGTGCGCGGCACTCGGTATGCTTCCGAGGGATGGTTGCCCGGTTCCGTCCAATCATCTTTACGACTTTCCTTCTGCGGCCATACCGGCAGCGCGCCCGAACGGCATTGCTAAGCCGATCAGCCGGAACGGAGCAGATGCGGACTCGCTTGGGAAAGCGAACAGCGAGCGACAGTGATCCCGGACTGCTCGCGAGGACCGTAGGACGGTCAACGAACTCCAAAACGTCGTCGCCGTCGTCGTCGTCGGTGACGTCGCGCGTGAAGACACGTGGAAGACAACAACAACAACAAGTTCCTTTTCCAGAGAACGCACCGGAACGCGAGAACTGAGTTCTAAAATGATCGCTTACACTGCGGCCTTTGATTTTCGAATTCTCTTCCCGAACCATTAACGGCCAATCCGGGTGAAGGATGAATGGAATACCGGGTCAAAAAAGGGTCCGGAAAAACGTCCAACATCATTTGCGGAACCGACCCCGTGTTCCAGCGCAACATCGCCGTGCGCCCGGTCCGATCTAAGGCGCGGCGAAAAGATACAAATTAAATTAGGAAAGACTCCCCGGTCCCGGACTCACGCGCCCAGCGGCACACCGCTGTAGGTCGGTGGCGTCTTTCCGGCCGTTCCGGTCGGTAAAGGCAGGCTGGGACGACGGGGCAAAAAAATCCCCAAAACACGCGGCCTACCAGCGGCGTACCTCGCATCCGAAAAAGGGCCAGCATCGCGATGGTGATTTAATGAATTTAATACTCGGTTAGCTCGTGGCCAGGCCAAAGAATGCTAGGTCACAGTGCTAGGTTGCGTTCCCTTGGGTAAGATGACCGGGCAGCGTCTCTCTCTCTCTCTCTCACACACACACACTCTAGTCTCTAGTCTCTCCAACTCTAGCGCTCGGAATGAGCAAAAAAACTGGAGCAAAAGAGAGTAACTCTGCGGCTGATCTAGTTAGGGGTCCCGGCTTCATCTGGCCCCCGTTAATTGTGGCCACTTGTCGAGTCGTCGAGCAGTCCCTTCATAGTCCCCCCCCCGCAAGAGACACGAACGGGAACGGGGTGTGGGTTGGTATCTTGGCGATCGAAACATTCTCCAACACCCTTTTCTTAGAAGCAGAGCTGCAATGGACACCGCGATTCACGCAAACAGAACACGGCCATGTACTGGACTATGCGCCGTAAGGGCCATTCATCGCTTCAATGCTGGATGGATGGATGGCTGGATGGATGGATGGATGGATGAATGGCTACGGATCGCAGGAAGTTAACCTCAATTAAAGCCGGAGCACCGATGATCATGCTGGTGATGGTCGCGCCGGACCCTTTTTTCCCTTATTTGCCGCCCGATCCAGGTTCAATACTTGGACTTGGACGATATTGTTGCAGAGATCATGTTGTGTTCAACGTCTAGAAGTGTCAAAACGATGTCGATCGTTGGATGATCTCCTCCGGGAACATGCGTTCCGCCTCGAATGTCACGATAATGTGCGATTCCACATCCGAATTTGACAATTCGAGCAGCACAAATCATGGCTGGAGAAGGTCGATTACTGATTCCTTCTGGGGAGTTCTATTCCGTTCCAACAGATATTCACCACAAATACATCCGTATCCTCGCTTCTGGCTCTGTGTGTGAGTATCTGGCTCTGGAGATCGCTCCCGCTAGTTCGTTCACCTTCCGTCGCCTTCACCGTTTTTCCACTTCAGCGCCGTTCTGGGTTGGAGAAGACCACCGGCGAGGGGGGGCCTTGGTCTCGGTGCTATAGTCGGTCGGATGTTCGCTGGGAAGTGAAACATAGGAAATAGAAACGAACCGCGCTTTTCCCGCCCTGCTGCTCCATCGAAGGCGCAATACTAGTGGTGAGTTGCGATGCCGGTCCGACCATAACGATGGCCCGCTCCCTTGGCTCGCTGCCTATTCCCAAGGGGAGGGGAGGGGCTCTCGCGGCTCGTCTGGATACAGGATGCGAGCTCCTCTTTGATTTCCCCTTTTTGGTTGGTATTTGGTACGTTCGTCGTTGGCGTTGTTGGATGGGAAACGGACCAAAGGTTGAACCACGATACGTACAGTGGAGGCAAGTGGAAAACGACGTCGCAAGTGGTGGATGAGGAGCGCGAGAGACCGCATCGACGTTTTCTCATTTGTTCGGACTCATTTGCTACAATCCACGATCATTGTTGTGAGCCTTACAGAAGCTGTTCCGTCGACCTGTCAAATAAAGTGTCAATTAGATTGACTTATTTTTGAAAAATCAGTAATTGTTGCGTTGCTGAACAAAGTCCTGGTAGAAAACATCTTGTGTTCTTTAAAATAAGCATCTTCTATAGACTGCTCCATAATTAAGACATCTTGAACTTACGCGGACCACGCAACGCACCCTCTCTCAACACATCGATGACGAGGGCAATGAAGAAAGACACATGGAGATCATGTTACAAGGCATATTGTGCATAGTACGAGCATTTTTTATGCATTTTATGATCCGATAAAGCTGCAAACCGAAACCGATATCTTAATATTGCTATGCACTTCATGGAAAATCTATTACCAGAACAAAAACAGTGAAAAAATAAATTCTAGATAAGGCTTAAAATTTTCAGAATAATTCAAACGTATTTCAAGAAACCAAAGTGTCACTTTTATTCCATAAAATATGTAATATCCTTTTAGATTATTAATAGAATAAAAAGCACACTATGTGCGATCATCACAGCACCAGCTACACTCCGCTTGCGTTTTCCTCGACGATATTCGACGAAAAGGTTCGTGCCACAACCCGGTGCTTCCGTGCGTCCTGTTCGGGGCCACAGCACAACCAGTTGGAAAGTAACGACTGAGCAGCCCTGAGAAAGGCACAATTTGTAATTAAAAATCATGTCGAGTCATCACCATCACCATCCCCGCCACAACAAATCCTGAACCTTCTTTTCCCCCTTTTTCGGATGCCCCAAAGTCCTCGAAGGAGTTGGTCATAATTTTCGTTTCTTTCCAAGTCCCACCATTCCCATTCCAAGTGCATCCTTGGAGAGCCATCACCTGAAAACCGAGCCAACCGAGGAACTTTCGAAAAGCAACGCTCGAATAGCTCGGACAAGAAAGGTCGTTGGCTCCTTTCTATCTTCATCTTAATTTCGAATCCGGTCCCGGTGCTGGATCATGCTGGACATCGTACGAGTATCCTCGAGAGGAATGAAAAGGGTCTCGTAGAAAAGGGTTACGTGCTGGACGCTCGATCAGAGATCCATTCTCGAGGGTTTTATTTTTTTTTTTTTGACCAGCTCCCGCTCCAGAGAGCGAAGGAATAGACAATCGAAGGATCGTAAACCATGAACTAACGCTTACGTGCGTCCGTAAAATCCCGCATCCCGCTAGATCCTTTTTCCTGCTCAAAATGAAGAAAATTACGACAGGAGTAACAGCCATGAGTTGCACATTCGACCGTCAAGTACCAGATATCGTGGGAAGACTGACTTCCCACAGCATCCCCGTTCCTTTTTTTTCGGGGCTCGTATGCTAATAGGCATATCCTTCGCTTGACTCCCTATCCACGACGATGCTCATCCTCATCCCATGGGCAAGTATTTATGGCAATAACGACGCTGCCACACAGGCTGAGCACAGACTCCATGCTGTAGTTTGCTGGTTTAGCTTCAAGGGGCCCCCATTCAAGGGCAGCATCCTGACGAACGAGGGGTTCTCGACGCTATTTTTAAGATTCCCAACTCCGCTCAAATCCCACGGGACTCCTCTCGTACTCTTGATCCATCTTGGCCTCACTCAACATTCTCAGTCTCTCCGTGGTGGCCCATCGAAAATACTAAGTCAATGTCCTTGACTTCGAACGCGCCAGAGAGCACACCGGTAGTGGTAGTGAAGGGTGTGAGGATTAGCAGGAACGTAGCAGGAACCCCGCAGCACTCTCCAGGCGCAGCAAAGTGAAAGCCGCAGCCCTACAAACCACGCGCATTGGACGGGAATAGACCAAACCAGACCAGATCGCGATCGCGCGTCTTGGAACCCAAGAACATAAGATCTCGGCTCGGAAGAGCGCGTTCGGGATTCAAGAAGGAAGCGAACAGATCAACGCACAACACATTCAACACAGACACACCAACACCAACGCAAACTCGGGCCACAAACAAAGCAGACACCATCGACGACGAGAGGATGAAACGTTCCGTGTACGCATGCGTGCGTGCGTGCGTGCGCGCACCGAGGTTGAACGACCTCCGGAACGAGCGCAGGTCGACGTCGCGGCTTCGGCTGGGATCATCATCATCATCATCATCGCGCCACGCCACGCCACGCTCACTGCGATGCGACTCTTCGTCCGGCGATCGTCCTTCTCAGGCGAAACGCAGATTGCTTCGCACGCCACACCATCGCCACCATAGAGAAGGAAGAGATTAGATTCACTGCCCTCATCCTCTTCGCTTCTCACGTCTCCTTTCTGACCTCGTTTCTGCCTCTCTCTCTCCCTATCTCTCTCTCGGTCTCTTCGTTTTGTTCTCTATTTCTCTATATTCCTTCCACTACCACCATCGTTGTTGCAACCACAGTTTCTCCCATTTCTCGTTCCACAATTTTATGTTTCCTTTTGCCGTCGAAGAAGATGCTTCTTCTTCTTCTTCCTCTCTTTCCTTCTGCCCTGTTTTGCTTCTCTATTTTCTTTCTCCAGTTCACCCCCCCTTGGCCCGTTCGCTGCTCTATGGCTCCACTCTACGCTTCACTCTACGGTTCAGGCCATCCTTGCTAGGTCCGGCTTTCTATATATCGATGCGGTTGGATGCGATCGCTAAGGAATGGGGCTCCGTCCTCGGTTCTCCTTCGCTGCGATCCGTCCGTCCGTCCGTGGGCCGTGATCATCGTCGTCGTCTTCGTCGTCGTCTTCACCGCGACGGACGACGATCTCTCTTTCTCTCTCGGCACATCCTTCACCCTTTCCCCTTATACTCTATCCTCGAGCCATCTGAAACGTGCCAGGCAATCGGTAGATTTATGTTTTGTTCATTTTTTCTCCTTCTTCATCTTTTTTTTCTCTTTGTCTATTTTATGCTCCAACCAGCTCCCCAACCGCTACACACACACACGCACACATAGACACAGTACTCAAGGACCGAAAAAGGGGGGGTTGCTAACTAGTGCGAGTGGGCATCGATGCGAGAAGGCTGTTGGGGCGACTTCACACAGCATACAGGATTGCGTGAACCCTCTTCGGGGTTCGGAGGCATTGGTGAGTGGGCGAAAGTGACGAATCCTACCCCCTCGCACCGAGGAGTGCTTCAAAAGTGGGAGAAAGGAAGGCAACAAAGCATAGACAAACCCTTACCTGTGGCATAACAGAGGAATACTTGCAGCACCAACCCCTCTCAAGACGTCACCGAAAACCAATCTGCTACCTCATGATACTCCATGGAACTTCGAACCGAACACCCGTCCGTAAGGGCACACTACGTCAGTTCGCCAAGGACAGTGTAGGTCGTGCCCGAGGATTTGCCAAAAAAACAAACTGGTTTTTGCGCAATCGAGAGCTTCTCAAGATCGTCTTGAGCGTCTTGAGATGATGCGAAATTAGCACCCGCTTCGTCCGTCCGGAAGCGGATCGTTTTTCAACCAACCAACCAACCAACCAACCGCAGCATCGCGTTAATAACCTCCACGTTTCCGTTCTGCCATTCTGGCACTGGCACCGTTTATGATGGTCCGAGATCAGCGAACTGATCGGCCGAAACGACCAGGACCTCGTATCAAGACCCCCATTTCCTGTTTCCCGCGAGTCATTAGCTCGCGTATCGTTTAAATGCGATTACCACAAGGAGCTCTCAAACGGGAGGGACCACACACACACACACGTACGCGCGGAGAAGGCAAACATCATAGCGTGCGCACCATTGCGTGCCATTAATTGCAACAAAAAAAACAGAGCTAGAACTTACCGAGCGATCGAGGCACAGATCTCGCTTTAATACCGCGCGCGCGCAAATCTAAATCCAAAAATCAAATCGCATCCACCGGAAACACCAAACGGGGTGGCAAAGGCAGAAGAGGGAAACCAACAATGGAATAAAGCAGCGTCCGAGCGTCCGGGATCCATCAAAATGGACACCGAGGGTTGCCGCAAGAATACAGAATAAGAAGGATTGACTTGGCCGCCAGTTGATCCGCCAATCCTTGTTCCGTCCGGCATTCGGCGGCTTTCGTGGTACACCGATCGATCGTTCATGCAAGAACGAAACCCATTTGGCAGGGCAGGCGGAGGCCGAACAGCCGAAACGGATCACATCGGAGCCCATCAGCTACCGTGGAGACGACACCTTCGATGGCGGCCAGCACGCGATGCAAACAGCGCACAAATGGATGATCGCGAAAAGAGAAGCAACGAAGCAACGAGCAACGCAACAAAGATGAAGAAGGAACCGCGGAGAAACAGGAAGGCAAATAGGCAGCAAGCAGCGCGAAACCATCGCGCATCGCAAATTGATGGGGGATGGCCCCCACCGGTCCGGTTAACCTCCTCCCCAGATGGCACTCCGCACACGATGGCACGGTCTCGGTGGTACGATGAGATAATCCTTTCACGGGCTAGTGGCTGGAGGGATAGACAAGCGGGGCCGGGGCTTTTGGTGTTTGATTTGTGTTCTTCCCCGCCCCGCGCACACGTTCCCGGGCACACACACGTTCGGGCAGGCTTGTGGCTGCTGTTTTTTGTTGTTGTTGTTGCTTTGCGTTTCGCCGGCTTTTTCGGCTACCAGTCCGGTAGCTAATGATGGGTGGATGGACCTCACCCCTTTCGCGAACATCTTCTCTCAAATCCCTCCCCCCCCCCCCAGAAAACCCCAAAACTCCATTAATGCTCCCGTATATACCTCCCGGGGGTCGCCAATGGTCATGAATCATGGTGGATCGCATGCAAAATCACTTTTCGCGGACAGCGGACAGCGAGGCGGTGCCACGCGAACGATCGCCGCCGGTTGGTAGGACGACGACACAAGCGAGTAGAAAAAAAAACTAGATCTCCTCGCGATCCCGAACCCCAAAAGTAGCCGCACGTACGAGCCCCATGAATGAACGGTAGTACAGATCGGTGGTGCCGGACGTGGGTCCCACTTCCTAGGTTCGCGTTTTTGATTGGAAAGGATTTGTACCGTGGATGAATTGGTGGTCAAGCGTCCGAGCGAGCAGCACGAGGAGGAGGCCGGACACACGTTTAGAAATCGTGAAATGTGATACTCCCCTACTACCCCCACCAACCCACCACCCTGTTGTGTTGTTGTGGCGTGTGGCCCGGGTGCGGAGTAACGCGAACGGAAAGGTGGCAGGATTAATTTATCAATCACGCATCGATAGACTCTAATTAACACACGGGGGGGTAACAACAGTCCGTAGATCGACATTAAGATAGCAGCAAGATGTTTGGATGAGGTAGCACATTTACGGGTGCGATCATTGGTGGGCCACGGGCAGCGATGGACAAAATGCTTCCCCAGCCGCGGGAGGGAACGTCTTTTGCATTCGTTTACACTGCTCACCGCGGTTCGTGCTTCCGATCTGTGTATCCTACTCGGATGTTGACATAATGAAGTGTACTAAAAGTGTATGGTAGTACTAAAGTGTGTTTACATATGCGCTTGTCATTAATTACGTCAACGTTTTTGATCCCAGTAACCCTTGTTTTCCTACAAGTCAAGACGATTGGTTTCGTTTGACCGAGTTTCGAATCAGCGGCACAGCCACAACACCGCCTTAAAGCTCTTCAAATCGAGGGCCTTCGATGGTGCTCTCTATGCCTCGATCTGTCCAATTCTGCTTAGCTGTATGCAGCTAGCCACCATCCCATCCCTTCATAACGGTTCACCCTGACCGTGTCCAGGCGATCGGTTCCGTTCCTAATTTTCCTTCCTCGAATACTTAAAATCAGCTCCAGCTTGGACCTGGAGCGTGTGCATTGGGAAGAACGCTAAACGAGCTGCACATAGCGCAATGATATGAGACGATTGAGTCAAGATCCTGAGGACCAAGCATGGGATCTCCATTTTTAATCATTAAATTGAAATGATCGTTAAGCTGCCTAATCAAATTGATTGTGCTCTTTCTACTGTCCACTGGAGAGAGACACCGTGCCCGGATCACGGGATCCGGCGACAGCGGCTGCTCCACAAATCTGTCCAGTTATCTACGACGCCGCCATCTACGCCGTGAGTACCAATTGCTCTCCTTTCTGTTTTTTTTTGGGGAGGATTACGTTACGCGTGCATTTCGTGCCGCACCGAATCGTCTCGTGGAGCCAGCAACCAGGAACGTACGGCGTAAGCGCACAGCGCGGTCCCATTTACAGTTACGCCGTCGAAACCGCGGGGGAAAAACGGAACTACAATCTTGTCTAATGTCTTCCCGCTGAACCAAAAGCAAAGGGTTTGCCGAACGGGGGAAAGGGTGATTTTTTGGGGGGAAGAAAACGCACCCAAAGGCCAGAGCAGAGGCCAAGGCAGAGGCCAGATCGGAGCGGAGCGCACGCAGTACAAGACAAACGTAAATGAGCACCAATTTCTCAGCGACGGGTCGGCGGGGTTGTGCGCATTGTCTTGCGGCTCCCACTAACCACTGCTCTTCTTTTACCCTTCCCCCCCCCCCCCCCCCCCCCACAAAAAACCATATTTTTCTCCCTGTTTTTCTTCTTCCTTCTGCTGCCTGCTGCTTCTTCCTATTCCGTCGTGTGCTGCCCGTCGAGCCGCTTCTGATTCAGGCAAGGCAAGGCGGAAATGGAAACCAAATGGCCATCGCGAGTTGCCACACACACACGAAAAAAAAGGGCCATCGCTCTTTCTTCTCCCTCTCCACCGCAACCCCCTTCCCCCAGTGCGATTTGTGCGACAGGAAGTAAAGGGGGTTCGAGTTCCGTTCCTTTACGTTCTTTTGCTTTCGAATTTCGTTTCCAAGTCCCGTACGGAGACGGCCGTTCGGACCGAGTGGTGGTGTGTTGGAATCTTTGGCGTTTTTTTGTTGTTAATTCCTGTCCTGCCATTCGGAATTGATTCCGCTTCCGCTGTTAAATAAAAAGGGGAGTCTTTAGGGGTTTCAATTTACTCGATACAGTCAAGGATGGTTCCATATATTCGATTGCATTGCATTCGTTTGCGTCCGCTTATCATATCAAAGTCTCTTCATTTTATCGTACTGCTGCTTGAGATACGGACGAAAAATACCCTCCATATCCTCGTCGACATGCTATACCGACAGAAAAACGGAAGTCAACGACTTCAAGGCTACGGGACGCCCCAGAAAAAAATGCCTCGGATTGCGTCTATATTTATCCTATTGACTTTCCCCCGGGCAAAGGCACGAAATCGTGCCACTCCTGCAGGGATTCCTTTATCCATAAGACCGGTGCATAATAGACAACAAGGCAAGCAACAAAAGGTCAAATGTTTAAATACCCCGAGACCCAGTGGGACCAGCTGACGTTTTGCTGCAAAGTTTAAATACCCTCATCGTCTGGCACGGATGCAATGCGGCGGAAGACAGGCTCGGCCGTGCCCTCACAGCTGGATGACTTCCTTCTCACCGTCGACGGAAGTACCGCCCCTTCCCTGTTTAACTTTCCCTTCTGGTTCCTTCTCTTACGTACACACTCGAGGCGCGGCTGATGAAGGTGGTGTTTGTATTGCCCCTGGCGTGTCCTTACGTGTCCTGATGCGACCCGCACCGCGCGGGCTGGAACGGTAGCCGTATCCCTCCTAATTATCCAGCAGCCAGCGCTGTCTGCGTACCATCTGCGGGTACCAGCGTTCTGATAACGTGATTAACGAATTTAAAACGCGTTCAAGCGGTGAGAGTAGGAGCTGATGACAACCATATAGACTTCGATAGAAATGGTATCCGTGCTATGTGCACTACTGCCAATAAGTTAGTTAGTGTACTTCATTCCCGGTACAATTAACCACTTCCTGATTCCTGGTGGTAACCAGCAGTAGCTCAACAGCAGCATCGCCATCAAATGGACCGTTCACAAATCTGATGGTTCTACAATCAAAATTAATGATGTGCCTCATCGTGGTTTTCCTTCTTTCTGGCAAAAGAAAAAAAGAACTCTCATAATTCACTCAACTAAAAATCGTTTTCCACCGAAGAGAAATCACTGCTTTCCTAGCGACCATCATTGAACTCATTTGTTTCAGGTTGTGGCAGGCTGGGGTTTTGTAGCCTTCCACTTTGTCAAACTAAACTCGCTTCCCCCCGTTCGAATTTGAAAGGATGTAATAAAACTCCCATCACGTTGTTCTAGATGAAAATTTTCACACCGAAAGGAAAACCAGATGGTTTTTCCATCCAGCCGCAGACCGCGGGAAAGTAACTCCATCCAGCCGCAGCTGGACCGGCTTCATCTTCTTCTTCGCCTCTCTTTCTTCGCCATTGTCCCAGCGTGCCGTTTGGGGCCAAAAATTAAGGAATGTTTCTCAAGTGTCAGTGACACCCCGAGCACCCAGGCCGTTGGAAATCGCTGGGAACGAACCTTCAACTCTTTAGGAGCCGCAGTTTGTCGTGAGTCTGAATGACTTCCAGACTCGGGATCTCTAGTGCGCCCTGAGGAAGTTATCAATCTGGCACCCCCCCATCTCGGAAAGGTTCGGTTTCGAAAGGAATGATGATAAAACAAAAACGGCAAATTGAGAGAAAGGATCGAGTTAGAGATACGGAGCGGTGCGGTAAACACGCACGGATCGCTCGATCACCACACCACCGTATCCAGTCTCGTATCTGCCCGTAGGATGTGTTTGCCATTTCGAGCCTCACGATCGGGCTGCGTGTTGCTGGGTTGCTCATCGCGATCGATCGAATAACAAGCGATCGCCGGGCTGCCTCACTTGTAAGGCGCTGTAAGGCATGCGCAAGGACCGTCACGAAATCCCTAGATTAATACCCCCGGTACCCGGCCCGGTTACCAAGCGCGGTTGCCCGGGAGATAGAGGTAGCCCTGTAGCCTAGGAAGCGCCGCGCATCTCCGATTCCCTGAATTAGCAGGATGAAACGAACAAGCGGTACAGCGGCAAGCGAACGAAAGGGGCAAACAGCAGCAGGTTAGCCAAACCGGGAACGCCGCCGTCGCCACCGCCGCTGCCGTCGTGAGACGTGAGTGTAATCTCCGAACAAATGAACATCTTCCTAACGGTACAGCGAG
This sequence comes from Anopheles darlingi, assembly GCF_943734745.1. Lineage (NCBI taxonomy): Eukaryota > Metazoa > Arthropoda > Insecta > Diptera > Culicidae > Anopheles > Anopheles darlingi. The sequence goes on along the minus strand of NC_064874.1, from coordinate 24,012,067 downwards.
CGCGAACGAGCGACGCGACGCGACGCAATGGGACGCGGCAGGCAGCAGGAGTTCGTAGACCTCCCGTGAAGGAAGTGGCCTTCTCCTCTATTTCTAGCTCCGCTTCGCACGTCAAACCAACAGCCGAAAGCCAAGCCTCTGGCCCAAAAAAGGCGGCCGCCGACGCCGTCATCGTCACCGGCGTCGTCGTCGTCGTCGTGGTCGTCGTGGCGTTGTGGACGGAACACTGATCGGGCGGCATCGTAAAGGAATTATTGACCCCGCGCGATGCCCACAACAGTCACCGCCAATAGCAATCATAGCCGTGAGTGCGTGAGTACCGGCCAGGCTTGCGTATGTCCTCCTCAGCAGCGCCTCACCGTACCAACCCCTAATCGAGATGATCGCGATATGCGAGGTGCCTGGAATCTAGTATTCAGTTCAGATCCAGTGCAACCATTCGTAGACGTAACGAGGCAGTCGCTTCGGTGACATTACTTGCGTTGAACGCGGGTTGCTTTGGGATAAATGGAGAACGAAATGCGCTCGGATATGGTAACGGAAGTTTGAAGAGTTGGAACAATCGGGGATACGCCGGGATTCGGCACATTCCAATTCCTCCTCGATTGTTCCGAACGTCCAAAAAGATAAAAATATCCCAATCTCCTTCTCTCTTTCCCTCTCTCTCTGCCTCTCTCGCTCTCTCTCTTTATGGATCCCGGCTCGGGATACTCTCGGGGATCGTCGGGAATCGACTCCCGAGCGCAGATCAAATTCGGGACCGTGTGTGCCTCCGGCCATTGTATATGAATTTATGTTGGGTGATAAAATTAAAATATTCTTCTCTCGAGCTCGATCCCCAACCACGAGTAAACACGCACACACATACGCACACACACGCGTGAACATACTGATCTCCACAAATGCTCCAAGGATTTCAGAACGAGATGCGTCATTTGGGCGCCGAATGTGAACAGCGCGAGAAGGAAAGAGAGAAAACGAGAGCGAGTTAGAGAGCTCGCAGCGATCACGGTATCGCCGTGGCCGCGGTGTAAACATGTTGTCACTTAACGCCCTCGCCGAACGCCTGAAGTAACGGTGATGGTGAAGCGCGAAAGGAAAAAACCGCTGAACGAAGCTGATTGAGGACGCAGGGAGCGGCTAAACATGGCGTCGCTTCATTTTGCGTATCGACCGAACGGGCTGGGCATCGACGACGCCGAGTCGAAAAATGATAAACAATCAAGGCAACCCCAGGCGACAGCCGGGACAGGCGGCCTGCCTCGATCGCGCTCAGCAAAAGAGTGGCCACTAGCACCAGCGAACAGAACCGTTCCTTTTATGGGTAAACAGTAAAAATCAATATTTAATCCTCGTCGGAATTCATGCGCACTGGAGCCAGGGCCACGGGGGCTACGGCTCTCCGAATTTGACCGATCGCAAGGAGGCGTCCACTTCCACCGGTTACGCACGCTCTCTCTCTCTCTGTCTCTCCCTCGCTCTCTACCATGTCTCATTTGAATGACAATAGAGCATAAAAAAGCATCCATGTCCCCTCCTCCGTGCAGCCGTTCTCAATGCTCAAACTACGGGCGCACCGAAAACGGGTAGAAAACCTGAAGGAAAATATGGGTTTTTGAAATTAATCAAAATGTCAGAAAGCAGTGGCCCCCCGCGCTACCTAGGTGGCTCGATAACTAATTGTTTGACACAATGTCCTATAACGAGAAGATATCGTGGTTAGGGAAATGGGTTATTCGATTCGAAGGTCCAAAATGCTGACAAACCTGCTCACTAATTGTTTCGATAATTAGCACATGACAGGGATGTTCAATCACCTGTTATGGCGCACTATCTAGAACGAGCATCACCAGAAGCGATCAGAACAAATTGCTCAACACCTTGCGCAAAGTTAGCAAAGGACAAATGCTGCGGCCCCTTTTTCTTCGCGTTCTTATAAAACCTGTCCATGAATTTAATCGAAAGAGCTCCTTCGTAAATCCTGATCCCTACAGTGAGTTCATCGACCATCTCTAGGACTAGGATACGCTGCCAGCGAACGCTCCTGCTCCTGAACTGCACGATGGGACGGGCGCAGCTGCTACCGCGCCCATCCTTGATTATACCAGGCTAATCTGCTAGAACAATCTCTCTCCTTTTGGTTTGCCAAATGATAGATGAACCTTCCTATACTTGCCATTCTAGGCTCGGGGCGTGGAAAAGGATCCTTAGTCAGAAAACTGACCCTAGACCAGTTCAGCGCTGCCCGAGAGCGATTAGAATCTCATCCTTGTGCTCAGGTGTTACGATCCTTAATACACCGAACAAGACTTCTGCACAAGCGAACGCCAAGACAAGTGGCCAACGGACACCTGCCTAGAACAGGTTTCTGCCAAGCGCTGCTGCTCCCCTTCCTCTGTTGGCAATTCTCCGGCGCGACTGGCCAAGAACGGGTTAGGATATCGTCGTTGTCGTGCTCAGCCACAGCAAAACCGGTAATTAACCCTAGCGGGCAGCAAGGAATAGCTTGGAAAGGACGGAATCTAGAAGAGGGTTGTGTACCTTGAGCGAACAGGGACCTTAGCGTACCCCCTTTCTTTACGATATTTCGCCGCTAGGGCTTGAAAGGTGATTAGGAAGTACCATTGGCTGACTGGTGAGAGCTATCTAGGATCACGCAATGGAGCCGGCACCTTCGGACTACGCTCCAAGAGTCATCCATCATTTGGGAAGGTTCGCAAGCGTTGGGAAAGGGGTCCGAAACTCTACGAAACATATCCAAACGATCGTGAGATACACAATTTATTAAAGGCACCGAGCTCCCTTGAATCATGAACGTCCTTTTCGGTTGTGTATCAAACATTTGCATCGTTTCCAGCGGATCAAAGCTGTGCAATCCTTGAAAGATAATCCAGCAAAAAACAATCAACCAATTCAGAACAAATCGCTAACAAAGTGCCTCACGCACGCGCATCTGTCGCGCGATCCCCCGAAAGTGGAGTTTGCGAACGTACGAACGAGGTGGAGAAATTCGATCTGGAATGGGGTCTCCCGGCGAAAGGAATCCAAAAAGGCAAAAAAAACCACACAAAACACAGAAGATGTATCACCACAGCCAGCTCGTGGCTCGTGAAGATTGGTGCTCGTTGTGACAGATCTCTCGCCCCGTCGTCTGGTTGCCACGCGGTTACTGCTGAGTTATGGTGGTGTCAACCGGCTTCATCTGACAGTTCATCATCGGGAAATTATTTCGATTTTATTGCAGCCAAACCACTGCCAACGCAACAACAACAACAAAAAACACCATCCTCAAATGGATGGAGAGTCCCCAACCCCCCCCCCCCTGGTCGATCGGTGATCCGATCATCGGCGTTGTTGGTACAGGTGCATGGACCGGTGGATTGCGGTGGTACCGGCACCGGCAGACAGACAGGCAAACCGCACGCGCAAGACAGAGACCACATCTCCATCGACCGTCGTCCAGCATCCAGCGCAATCGCGTTCTGTCTTCTCGCACGGAAGGGGGTTATGATCGAAGGAAACGGCATCGCGAACGCGACGAAGATATGAATTTCTTCACACTTTGTACAGCGCAGGAAGAGCGAGACAGCGAGCGTAGAAGGACGAGATGGAAAAGGAGAAAAAGGTGGCAAATGTAAACAGAAGCCCCAACAGCAGCGACCGCGGTGACCGTCATCTTCTATGCTCCTTGTTGGTCTCGCTCGCTGGTTGTTGGTTTTACGGTTTTTACTATATAGCTCGGTCGCCCGATCTCCCCGATCCGCTCGTCGTTGATTGTTGATGGTGGTGGCTTATTTGTTTGTTGTTGGCTGCGAGTGTGTGGGACATTAGTCTCTACGCGACGATCGGTCAGCGGCGACAAGTGTTGTTTGCTTTAGCGAGGATAGGCTTTCGAGCATTTTTTTCTTCTTCTCCGCTTCTCTTCTCTATGACCTTCCCTAGATGTCGTTCGTATGATCGGAGACACCGTGAGTATCGTTAGATCAAGGATCGCAATGACGATAGCAATAAGCTGGTGATGGAGTCCGCGATATAAAGCACAGTAAAGCAGGCCATTGATTTGGAGATCAGTTGTCTCTCATTTGTTCAAACTTTGTCCCAATTTTTTTTCTTGTTATTTGCTTACAAGCACAATGTAAATGAGAGCATTTACATTCGTGGGTCCCGAGTAGAGCGTTACTCTCTGCTAATTTCCTAATAAAATTCATCCTGTTTCAAAGAAGCTTGGTGCTAAAAGAAACATAACATTTGCTACAAGACAATGACAACCAGCATGTCTCTTGTTTTAACATGTTGTTGAATTGGGCAAACATAATAATTCTGTTAGGAGAATTGAGCGAACTTTACTGAATACTTTACAAACATTATTTCCAGGATAGACCTGATCATAACAAACAAGCTACTAGCACACCTGGAAATGTTTGGAAAAACCTCCGACAGCAACGGTTTTTGGCAATGCCGAGAGCCACATTTCATACCGAGCCCCCCTTTGGCCCAAACGTCGCCTTAAAAAAGAGCATCATTGGCCTGATGCCGTGACGGCCGGGGTGGCCAATTTTTCACACAAGCAGCACAACAACCATGAAAGTGGTTTCCACCGGGGGCCAGCTGGAACATTAACATCGTTCCCATAAGGCGCCACACGGCCACGGACGGACGGACGGGCGGGCGGATGGGCCAACAAAGCGACAAACAATGTGAAAAGTGAGTGAAAATGCATAAAAAGAGAGGAAAAAAAAGGGAACCAGAAAGAGAGAACGAGAGATGGGCGCGAGGCCCAAAGCGAGTGCGTGTGTCTGCGTCTATCAGCGCAGCAGAGGATGGATGGTGACGGAAGGGATTGTGGCTCGCCTACTATAGCGGTGGAGGTGCAGGTGAAAGGAGAATTTCCAATGAGGACACTCTCCGCACTCCGCACGGGTTTTGCGGGGCACGGAGTGGCAGCGAGTGGACGGGAACCGCATAGGATTGTTTCACGCAAAAAAAAAACACGGCCGGAGTGGCCAACATAACAACAGCATCGCCGCCAATGTGCGAATGTGGGAGCGAAGCAGACGTTGAGAAAACAGTAGAAACACAGCACACGCAGACACACGCAGAAGCTGCCAACGCACACCATCGCGGATATGCAGCCAAACCGTGCATAACCGTCAGCCAGTCAGCCAACCAGCCAGCCAGCCAGTCAGTCAGCTAGCCAGCCAGCCTGCCGGGTATGACCTTATTAGAGTTCATGTACCCTTTTTGTTTCCTACCACTGTTTTCCCAGCACCCACCGGGGTGGCCGAGACTCCAACGCGCGCGCACACACATAGAGACCCAAACAAACAGAACGGCTACCACTACAGCGGCACAGCATCAGCACAGTTGTGTGTGCCGGTGCCGGCCGGAGCATTAGAGAAAGGCTTCCCCCGGGTTTCAGCGCGCGGCCCGGGCGTTGGGGCTGCAGCACTGGCATGACTTGTTCATCTCGCTCTCCGCCACTTCCTTTGCAGTCGGGCCGCTTCCTGCGGGCCGCAGACATAGCTGGGAAAAATGTGCTGTGGACCCCGTGGAAGAGTTGAGCTGTTGGTGGGAAAGAGAGAACGAGCATAGAGCCAGCGAGCACGTCGGAATGATCATTTCACATTGCGCAAGCTAGACCATGCTCCGTGATGCTACCGATAGTGATTCCGAGTGCAAAACCGCGTGATCGACGTGAGATGATTGTCCGCGCCATGAGCGGCCATGGCTGGAGAGCAACCGAGAATCAACCGAGGAATCGATCGCGGACGGCAACTCACACATTTTAAGGTATCTGAAGGAAGGACTGATAGCAATAGTCAAACGTCCTGCAGTGATAATTACAATAAATTGTCTTGACCTGTCACAAGACTTGACAGCTGGCTTCGTTGACAGTTTTCTCCTTCGCAAACAGGCCTACTACACTATTCGCATTCGCAGCATCCTGTGGTCACAAGCAAAAAAAAACATAACAATTTGTCACTAAAGAACATGAGAGCAAAAGAAGGCAAAAGCAAAAGAAGCTCGATTTTGCTAGATTGCTGCAACCGGGCGGATCTCGATGATGATGATGATGATGGCGGTGGAAAAAATAATACGGAATTTCCTCCTGGAGGTCATTTCCCCTTTGCTGGAAAGGAAAGACCCGTGGCCGGCTCATCTCAGTAACCACTTCGCCGTTGTTGCTGCTGCGGCTGCTGCTGTCCGAAGTCCGGGAGGAGTTTAGAAATAGATTCCCTCTTCCGGCGCAAGTGGTGCGCACAGGAACGAACCGAACGAGTTCCGAGACGAGGGAAGAGCCGTTGGGAGGAGTCAGGTTGGAGCTGGCGCAAAGTGTGAGCCCGGGAGCCGACCGAGAGCGAACGATCGTAAAATGTGGCAGAAGAAAACATAACATAAAACATCCACAGCGCTGCGCGATGCGCATCCACAACCACACGCGAGGATGAAAAGCGAACAACAACCTGGACTCCCCACCACACCACAACTCTCATCGGTGTGTTTCCTGTGCCAGCTTTTGGGAGAAGAAGAAGAAGAAGAAGAAGAAGAAGCAGTTACTTACACCAGCGCACCAGCATCGTCAGCACAGGAGCAGCGCTAGGCAGGAGCTAGGCAGGAGTACTGTGGCTGTGGCTGTGGCTGTAGTGAAGTGCCACGCTGCGCCACGGGAATAGGGAAAAGATGGAAGTGAAATGAAGCAAAACCTAAACCGAGCGAACCGCAACGGCGCAACGTACGTACCTTGGGGTTCACCCCACACAGGAAGATGAGTTGCTTCAATGCGAGGGCAAACAATCGACCGTACCGTAGCCCGTACCGGGGAGTCCCGAAGGTAAGGGGCCGGCGTGGGGACTCCAGCAAAAGCAATAAATTCAGGAACTCCAGGGTCACTCCAGCCGTGGTGGCCGCTGTGAGAAAGTGGAACCCCAGAAAATAAAGCCCAGCGCTGGCGGGGAGATTAGAAAAGAAAACACTCCCGCGTCGCATAACCGCGCACATAACGGAGCCGATGGACAGGGATCTCCCGAGCGTGGGGAAAGGGAGCCGTAGGCCTGGAGGGCCCGCACCACGTTAAGGAAGAAAGACTTCCAAAACGCCACGCCACTACGAAGCCACACTTGAAGCCCAAGGCAAGGGTTTGCGTTCGATTCCGACGAAGCTAGACGAGATCTCTCAAGATCGCATCTCCTTCAAAAGCGACCACCACCACCACAAGAGCGACGATCATCTTAGAGAAGGAAAGGCCAACTAGGGATACGCTGCGCATACGAAATAGAACTGTAGCCACAACCAAAGACAACGATCACTACTACAACAACGACGACGATGACGACGACGATGGAGCTGAAGCGTTCGGTGGGGGCCGAGTTTGGCCCCAAAACTTCGGCCACTTCGGGTTTCTACTTTCTATCTTCCCCGTTTGATCCTCTTCCAAACAACCCCCCCAACTTCAACCCCGCCCCCCTCGCGTGAGACTGGATTTTCCTGGAGCGTTTCGTGGCTCCTTTATACCGTGCCACATTCTTCCTGATCGCCACGTTTTACGATCGACCGACCGACAAATAGGACAGAGCCGGCTCGGACGCGTGATCGTGAGCGAGCGAACGGGAGGGATAGAGGACGACAAAGAGGAAGACGAACGCCAGCGAGTAGGAAGCGAAGGAAGTCCGTGGTTGGAGTGGGATGCTTCGATGTTGCGCTGGGAAGCATCCTCTCCCGGTAGTCCCAGGGATCCCAGGCTAGGCGTGTAGATCTCGGGGGGCCCCCGAGGGGGTCCAATGTTTCCTGCTCGGCCCAGCCCAAGAACGATCGCGTTCGCTGAGCATGGCCGTCGCCGAAGCATGGCCGAAGGATTGCCAAAGATGCCCGCTAGTGAAACGAACGAATCTATGATTACGCCAGGGCCATCGGTTGGTAGGAGGTGGGGATGGTGAAGTGGGAAATGAAAATTTGCCTTCTCTCACATCCCCTCCCTCTCCCTTCGCGCCTCTTGAGCTGCAGCTCCTCGCTGTAGCAGCTGTTTCGCCATTTTCGCTTGCTAATTCGTTCCAGAGCGACCGGAACGAGCCGCATTATGTGCCTGCTGTAGCTGGTAGCTGCTGTTGCTGCTGCTGCTGCTGTGATGGCGGCTGTAGCAAAGACGTGGGAAATGGTGTTCGGGCCTAGGATAGTCGGGACAACAGCAACATCAAGCAACATCGAAAGCAGATTTCGATCGTATGCTGTACCTTGATGTAGGTTTGTAATGGTGAACGATCGTCAGCGCTCCGTTAATGCTTATAAACTTTTAAGCAATTTCAAGTAGTTCAAAATCACATCCCTGCCTACTACAACAGTTTTATTTCTTTATTACATGAACAAGCTTATTACATTGTTAGATTCCTTCTTTTTGAACAGTTAAATGTCTTTAGAAGCTGTTTAGATACATTTCAAATACCTTTTTTGTGTCTTGGATTTTAGTAGTATTAAAGTTCAGTAAATATGAAAAGTAGAACAAAAATTAGGAACCTCAAACACGCGAAGAATGAGCTACTTCGATTGAATTTCAGCCCACTTGGAGGCATTTGACAGTCCAAAGTGTTCCCATATTCATTAAAAACTAACTGTCTAACAAATAGGTAATATAACAACAAAATCCTTGTTTGCTGTACAGATGTGGTATGCAAACTATGCGCAAAAACTTCCTTCTTTCGCGTTCATTCGCGCGTAATGGTAGGGAAAACATAATTAAAGATCGGAATCATCGATGAAACATCCAAACTGACCCTCTGAACAGTACCTGCTTCTGCGGGGGAAGAAACATGACACGATCGCCGACCTTCAGAAGGTTTCCTTCATTCGAAAACAGGGGCAACAGGTGAAGGTTCTCGAGGCACACGAGATCCACCGTCTTCATCGGTAGGTCGAAGGTTTCATATTTCATGCTGCACCAAATTGGGGCTGAAGACAACAACAAAAAAAAACAGGCTCTAGGATCCAGGAAGCGTCCATTGACCTTACTGATGCTGCTGCTGCTAGGATGTTACAATGATACGCCCGATGATGGCCGAGGAATGTGGAAGACATTTTCCACGCGTACAACCTCGAATACATGATCGATTGGGTGATTTTATGGGCAGCCGACGTGCTACCGCTACCAAAAAAAACAACCTGGGACGAACGCGAAAGCATATGTTGTGTCCTAGCCTTTTGTTATGCCGTGCCAGCATCCTTCTTCTTCACGGCACATTCCAACTGTATGCCACGTCACGAGAGCGAGCCTGTCCCATTGTACCGATCGTTGTCCTAGTCCTAGAATTGGTGTCTGGTTGAGACACGTGAACACTCGCTGGTCGTCCGCGACGCATCCGTAAGGTTTCTTTTCCCTTTTCAAACCGAAGGAAAGCCTCACCCCAGAACGTTTTTTTTTTCAAAAGTTCGTTCACCTCGGGAGCACGGTTACTAGGGGCTTTGGTTGCTATTCCTCGAATGGAGCCGATCCTCGGGTGCTTCTTATGCGCTTCCACAAACGAAGCCGGTAGGATGGTTCCTTCTCTCCCTTCTAGCACTGCTCTTCTTTCTCTCCTTTTTACGCCTTTGTAATGGGAACTGCACCCTATCGGGGGTACCAGCACACCAGGGACGCCGAATGCTCGGTGATGGTTCCCATGACTTCGTCCCAGAGTGATCAGGAGTTGGAATTGTTCGAGACAACCCGCTCGCGATCGTCATAAAACGATGGCGTCGTCGGCCTGGAGCGCGCGGTTGTTCGAGGGCTCCCTTCCAAACATTCGGGGTGGCCATACTCGCCGGGAGATCTCCTTGCCGGGCGGCGCAAGTGCTAGACCAGGCTTCATCATCTTTCATCATCAGCAACATCATCGTCAGCAGCAGCAGCAGCCGCACCTGAGCAAGCAACCTGAACCATGGGCGGACACCACGGGCGGCTGAAGCGCAAGAACCATCGGAACGGATCGGAACCACTTTCCATTCTCTTCGCCCCGGCGGACCAGATAAAGAAGAAGGGATGGAAAACAAATAATAACAATTATGACGCTCGCCGTTTCCATGTTGCTTCCATGCTGCGGCCGATGCAATGCCGAACAATAGAGCGAGTAAACGAGAGAGAGTGAAAGAGAAACAGAGAGCACCTCGGATCGAACGCGAGTGAGGGGGATCGACTCTACGGCCGCTGTTGTTGATTGAGCTGCATTGTTTGAGGGCCCCCAAGGGCAAGGGGACTAGAAAAGTGTGAAAATGTGTGAAACAGATTGAATACGATCGAAATGGTTTGCATAGGGATAAAATCGATCGGATGACCGCGAGGACATTTCTTCAGCTTCGTCTCCAGAGTGTCACGTTCGCTCTTTGCCTTTAAATCGTTCCCTGTTTAGTAAACGGATACCAATTTCGAGGTTGTTTGAAGATGCCTTTTTAAACATTAAATCAGTTTACTTTGACACGGTATTCATTTAACTGGTTAAATATATTTGGACATTCGAATGAAATTGAGAATGAATCCTTCAAGGATTGAACAGATAGATCACTAAATTAAATATTATGCTAGTGTTCTAAGGTTCCAGAGAGCATAAGTAGCATACTGTGATGTAACAGTAAAACATATTATACGCATTTTGGGATCTTTCTGTAGTATTACTAGATCTAATAATATCTTAAATAATTAATAACACTGAGCTACGTTATGCTGTTTCATCTATGTCCTTTTTACTAACACCAATTTAGTGGACTTTAAATGCTTATCAATTAGGGTATTCTATCAGGATCTTACCTACGAGACAGAATAGCATAAATAATTCAAGGATAAACACACACAATCACAATACTCCTCTTCCCATGCTGCTATCTGATTTTTCCTGAATGTTTTATATCTTCAAAAGCGTTTACTAGTTAGATATTATTAACTATGAAGTCACTCTCGGCCATTAGAATCCTGTAACCAAAAAAAACAAGGTCCAGAACATATACACATTCAAGTGTCCCGACCTGGCAGTGCTGGGAATGTTCATTCGTCCACAGAAACCGAAACAAAACGAAACAATTTCCAGGTGGAATCCATCCATCCCGGATGGCATGCTCGGTCCGTCAAATCTAACGAACCATCACCAACGACGCAACGACAGTCGTCACTCCGAGATATGTGTCTTTAGCAAATGGCCATTTCGCCAACGAGGTTCCGGCCAGCACCCCCCTCGGGGGGAAACGAGAAAGGATGTCAACATCTGGAGGTTGTTTGGTGCGGGGAGAGGAGACACTTAAAATCCTGATTTACCCCGTGATCGCCGTGCGACAAAGCCCGGCAAGAAAGGCCCTAGTAAGAGAAGCGAATGCCCCATAAAACGCCGACACACCGAGATTCCTTTTAGAGGCCAGTCCTGCCCTCGAAAGCCGAGAAGAAAGCTGAGCTCCAGGTTCGTCCGCTCGCCCGCCAGCTCGCTGCGTCACGCCGCACCAACGCCGCCTGCTCGGTCCGTCCGGGAAAAAGACCGGTTTTGTGGAGCGTTCACCGAGGAGTCACGTGAGGAGTCTTGTGGCAAGGGGAGAGAGCAGCAGCGAAACGAATCACAACCAAAGGTCCCGCACCGCTTCTCCGCACCGCGCTTCTGAACCGAGTGACGAACGTCGAAGAACAACAAAAAACCCTTTAAAAGGATCCTCATCCACCCAGGCACGTACACCGTACGCCATCGTCGTCGTCGTCGTCGTTGAAGCCCTTGGTAGCATCCGATCGTTCGATGCTGGTAGGTCGGTGAAGGAAGCGGCTCAAGGATAAGGTCACTGACTCGGTGACTTCTCGCACCCGCTTGTCGGTCCTCGCGAGTTCTGAGATTTCTCCCGGAGCGCGGGCACAAGACGCGCGAGATACCTCATGTCCTCCGCGCGTAGGACGCCTGCGCTGGCTCCGGAGTCGCATTGTATCCGAGTGCTACCTCCTGGATTTCGTCGATTTTATGACGGTGGCAGGCAGGCGGCGGCAGGAGGCGGTTGGAGGAGGCATTCAGTAATAAACAATACAACGCAACGTCATCTTCCAGCGGGGCAAACGCGACGAGCGCACGGGCGCACGGGAAGAACAGAACGAAGAAAACAGAAGATAATGCCGGAGACCCACTCGTTGCTTGCGTCGTTTTCTCATTATTTTCCTCGCCTCCCGGAACGGCGCAAGATCGGCGCGTACACGTTGCTTGCGGAGGACCAAAAGGACGAACGCGAAGAAACCCAGAGTGGGAGATCGTGATCGTGACGGCGACGTCTCTAGGTGGGGTGGGGTGCGGTGGGAAGGGTGGCGTGCAGGACGTGAAAACAGGATTTCAGTCTCGGCTCGAAAGGCTCGCTCAGAGACTGAGGTTGAAGGAGCGCATTGGAAGTGAAATTCATGGGAACTGTGGTGTGCTGTAATTTGAGTAAATGCGGTTTGTTGGTATTGCAGGCTCCCAGTTATCGGCCGATGGATCGGAAGTCAAATTGAGAATGGTGAAAGAATGTATTAATTATACTAACATTATGTTAACATTATGGCCAAGTGTAACATGCTATGCTTAATTTATGGCGAAATGTGAGGAAAATATTGAAAACTGGTTAATAAAACGATAATATAAACGTGTTTAATTATGTTGCTTTACAAGCCAATTCCTGCTGTTAGCCAAAGAAAACATATAAGAATAATTGAATATTATAGCCTTTTCAATTCATAAAAACCAATAATCTCTCATCGTAGCGAAATATTTCTTTAAACAAACTTCTTCTACAATCTTTCAATCAATGCATAAAAGAATAATTGAACGTTATAGAATTGTGAATAATTTTTAATTTGAAAAAAGCAAACACTAATCATTTATTTGAAAAGAAAATAGAAGCACTGAAATGATAATAAAAATGATATTTTTTTATAGAACACTAAACCGAATGCTACAAAAATATAAAATAAAATCAGACCGTCCCAATCAAATGGTGTGTGAATGCACGCGCATTATAGAAAATAAATAAGAAAGATCCTTCGGCCATTTGGTAAAACATAAAACACCCAACATGGGTCCTCATATTTACAATCGGCAACAAAAAAAAGGCAAAACAAAAACGGATACTCGAATGCCATAAACGAACGGCAGTAAAAACCTCCCCAATGATATGTAAACGGCGAACGAAGCTGTGAATTAAAGCAGGCCAGGCCACCCTGTACCGCGAGGCCGCGGGAGTCCTTCTACCACCGCACAACTCATACTTGCGTTCTTGTTCGCCCCATCTCTTCCACTCTTTCGACGTCTCTCTTTCTCTTTCGCTCTCTCCTCTCTCTCTCTCTCTCTCTTTCTCTGACGAACTTGATCGAGCGCGAATAGCAAACAGTCCAAGTTTTAGTTGACTTTATGTATTTTCTGATTCACCTCCTTCGCTTCATCTCGCGCGATGACTTCTCGTCCGCGACGCGAAGCATTCTCGACCACCGCCACCGCCACCACCACCATCACCACCACAAAACCGGTTTTGGGGATCGCTAGAAGGTCAGCGCTGTGCCTAGGCGCACGGCTCACGGGACAACATTGGCCGTTGATGGCCAAAACAAGGAACCTGTTTCTAGGAATTGGAGACAGAAACAGAGAGGCTCGGTAGAGAGCGACAGAGAGAGAGATGCCGATGGAAGGAGAATTGGGGAAAAGGAGTAATCAGAGACGGGGCAGAGGAGCCTGGTGCCACAGGGGTGGCCATGCAAGTCCTTCTGAAACACGATTCGTCCGGTTTCGAGTGGACGATAGAATCTCATCATCTCGTCCGTGCATCGCCTAATGGATGCTGTCCATTTAGCATTTACAACACACACACACGCAAGCTCCAGGACATTAGCCATTGGCTAAACCCCTTACTAACCACTAACGTTTCGAGCTTTCGAGATTCCCGGTGCTCCATCGGACAGTTCCATGAATCCTTGCTACCAAAGCAGCTCTCAATCAATCAACCATCGAAAGGAAGAAAACGGACAACGCACATCATGGATCTCCGCGAGTCCGATCGCGCTGATCGCTGCGTATCCTTCGTAACCAGACAAACCACATTGCCCCAGGAACCTGAGGCTGTAATCCTTGAACATACAAGTCCCTGACGAAGCCGGTTTCTCGAAGTTAAACGTTGGCTAGTCGTACGAAAGGAAACGACGAAACACAAACAACGAAGAGGAACAGTAGAGAAAAGGAAGAGAATCGAAGTCCGCGACAGGACGCGCCTGGTTTGTGTGCAAGGAGAAGGAAGAAGGGGAAGCCACTTCTTGGATTTAAAAAAAAAATGAACTCTTTTTGTAACGAACTTTTGACGGGGTGATGGGGACGGAGCCCTGAAAACCGGATCTCGGGATTCGAGACCCACGCGCACCTCCGGCAGGGGCAGCATGGCAGGGCGGTGGAGCGGCCTGGTAAGCCTTTCCAAACGCTCCTTCGCTCCTTTCGGTCCCGATGCCGAAGGAGCGCACAGCTCGAAAGGATTGAGAGCCGCACAATCGTTGCACGTGTTTCGGCTTTCGGCTTCTTTCGACTTTTGACATTTTTTTTCCACCCCTTCCTTCTTGGGCGCACAAGCAAGCAAGCATTCCCTTTTTCGTGCAGGATAATGATCGGGACCGTGTGATGGTGTGCTGGAGAAGAGGAGATCCGTGCAGCCGTCGGAATCGACGATCGGAAAGGATGGGAAAGGAATTCAAATACGAGCTCCGATATTGAATAATGGAGGCCTTATCCTTCCGTGCGTGGCTTGACGTAGTTCAGGAAGATCCAACCCGAAGCTAGCAATCAATCATCGAGTTACTTATTTGGGTAGACGACATATAATGTAATTTATATTATTTCTTAATACTAGAGTAAGTGTTCACGCTGTTGCTATTCCTGTGAGACGACGTGAAACAACAGATTATTAATGTTAATTGAACGTTTGTTGAACGAGTGTTGCTTGGATTTGATCACTACTTCTCTATCGTATTCAATCGAGGCATGTGCAAGAACTTATGCAATGACGAGTAAATGCTGACATTTGTAAAATCCCATTGAAATGTATGATTTATTATTTAGGATTTAGAATTTGTAGGACACAAAAATTAAAGAAAATACGGAGAATTTCTTCTATAAAGGGTGTTTTTTTTTTTGATAATTTATATCTGCATCAATGTTATTTCTTCTTTACCATAAGTTAGCCTGACGCTATAACATGGGTAAGCGTCCAACTGCATGCAACGTTGTGAGCAAGCTTTGATAAAATAAGCAGCAACATTCTAACCCATATTTTGGTTAGTTTATAAGCTACTTATTTTAAAGCCTATAACCTATCGATAGAATCGTCGGAGGAATAAAGCCTTCCATGAAAATGTGTGTTACTCTTGCTGCATGATGTTGCCTATTAATTTATCCGTTAAAACATTTTTTAATTAAATTTTTGATTGCAGATAAAATGTTTTGTCTCAGTTCCAAAACCCATAAATCCAACTACCAGCTCTTCCACCACAACCGAAACAGGATTGTGGGGAGCTTTGGTAAAACCGGGGCGACATCAGTATTGGTGTACGCGAACTCAAACGCTTGGTAACTGAAAAAAAAAGCAAAGTAAGCGTTCTAGCCTCGCGTTCTGCCAATTTCCATAGCGCACCGCGAGGATTCGCTTGATTCGAGCTCCAACCAAGCGGAACCAGAACCGAAGCCACTACGAAACCAAACGCCGTGGCGGGGAGTTCCATTTTCAACGTGATCCTAATCGATCCACGAAGGCCACCACTACCACGGCACGGGAAGATCGCTGTACCGATCGCGATTCCATCCCCAGCGGGCAGTGGGGTTCACCCTTTTGGAGCTCGCTTGCTCGTAGCAAAAGAGACAAAAAGAAAGAGAGAGAGAATGAAACCCTCCGATAGGTTCGCGGAAGCGAGAACGAGATACCGTGACTTTGGCGTTGCGTAAGCGGACAACGCCGGAGAGCTGGAATGGCTCTCCAGGAGCACCGGAGCCAAGAGCGAATCGCTGGAACAGAACAATTGCCTCCCTCCCGATTCGTGGCGTGGGTGCTACGCGGTCTCTCGTGGGGCCGCTAACGTGCCTGTGTGTGTGTGTGCGCTTCGGAAGGCAACAAGTGGAGAATCGCTCGATTGCATAACCCACAAGCCGACAACAACGACAGGCCGGAGAAGTCGCGACGGAGATGAATCGGGGATGTGCTCAGTAAACACAGAACACATTGGCTTCTCCCGTTCTAACCACCGAAACCGGCTCTCCGAGATCCACGGCTAGGGGGGGATGTGCTCCCCTCCCCCCCCCCCCCCCCCAACCCTGGATGCCCGCATGGAAGCCAGCAATTAAACTAGAAACTGGCGCGCGGGCACAATAATGAAATGGAAGCCGCCGCCAAACCGAGTAACCGTAACGTGGTGGTACCCCGGTGGTGCGCGGGGATGATTTTCTCTATTTTGTCAACCTTCGTGGCGTTCCGAAGCAAGTGAGAGAGCGTAGTGAGTAGCGTTTGCTCACTCCAGTGAGGTGGCTCACAGCTCATTCGAAGCTGGAGTGGGTTGCTACGATGTTCGGGTCGCACGTCAAACCCAATAGTCGCCGCATCCGCGCAGCAGTACATTATTATGAATCCCCAGTGCCCTCTTCTCCATTCTCCCCTACCCTACCCACCCTCCGAGCCGTTTTTCCAACTCTTTCCACGCCTCGCTCGCGGTTTTTTCTGTCCCACTCTCACGCGATGCGTTCCCGGGGCCGACTCCAATATCCGTCTCTCGGTCTCACGTTACTATTCCAGCAAGAGCCAGTAAACGACCCCTTTTCCGAGGATGACACCGCGGTAGCGTGCTTGTATCGGTGTCTGTGTATGTGTGGTTGCGAGTTGCCCTATCTATACGGCTTGTGACTCTCGGGGGAGGGGGCTGCGGGGCCATGTGGAGGACGAACTAGTACTTTGAGTCACTCCCCTTGCCCTCCTCCACACGCACACACAGACGGGGGACAACAAGTGGATATGCTTTTGCGTTGCAGGTGACAAGCGCCGTAGCGACAGCAGCAGCAGCAGCAACAGCAGTGTGTGATAGTGGCAACCGTCAGGTCTCGATTATGGCGGTATGGTGTGTCTGGTCTATCAGTCCTGCTGGGTGCCGTCCCTAGAGGTGAACACCTTTACTGCTAGGAACAAACAATGTGCGCGACAGCGGATAGCGCACGTAAAGTTCCTGTCAACGCCGGACACCCCTCAACCTCAATTCCATTGGACGCTTCTGTTCTTTCTCGCTCTCCAATTCTGTGCTACTCTCTCTCTCTCTCTCTGCTTCCCTGGTCCCTGACTCTGTCACTTCTATTAACGCAGTGCGAATTCTGCCACCTAAACCGAAAGTGCCCCAACATCGCGGGCGCGCAAGGAACTGCTGCTGCTGGTTAACGAAGGCAAAGAGCTGTCATAGGAAGAACTAGCTAAGAAGTTCGTGCCAGCCAGCCAGCCAGTTCGACGAGTACGCCTTACACAGCGCGATCGGCTTTTCCTTGCTACTGGCGCATGAGCAGTTGTGGCGCTGCCGTGCTCTGTTGTCTAGCCCTCTGTCGCTAGAGAGAGAGGCGCGCAAGCAGCAGTAGTAGGAAGGCTTGGAAGTGTCCCACTTTCGATACCAGCCAGCACACCGACAACAACTACTACACAGCACCACCGATGGTTTTTATGGTGTGCGACCGGCAAGGCATGAGCATGCCTCCGGACCGAGGATGTGGCTTTTACCGAGTGTAGCTAACCTTTGAACATGCATGCATGCCCCCCACCGTTGCCAAACCGCACTCTGCCGCGGTCTGCCACTTGTGTGCGACTTGTGCAATGACCAGCAGGATGTTAGGGAACGAACACAAGCGACAGTAACGACGATGACGACAACGACGACGTTCATGGTTGACGTTCGCTCTTGCTTTAACCGTTTCGGTATGGGTTGCCACGGGTTTTGTGGACAAACACGGACCTTCGAAAATGTGTCCCGGAATCATAAGCTCCCACAACAACGATGTACAGGCGGCAGGTTACTTATACGTTCTTGGAATTAAATACGGGACCGCCCATCGCCTGAAATTATCTCTGTTTGCTTACATTTCCCAACTCGGCAATGGCATCATATTCAATACGCAAAAGCGAACATTGTGCAATGTCACTGTGGTGTGTTCACTGCGGTTCCATTTTATCGATGTATCGACATTTCAAACCGGAGGACATTCAGCTCGATCGTCCGACCGAGAAGCCAATCAAGTTAGAGCTTGAGAACTGTGTGTGTTTGTGTTCATGCTGCTGTTCGAAATCCGGATTGCGAAGGAAACTGATGGCGATGCGGATTCAGTCGCATTCACAGCGACACACAGGGAAAGTGAGCGGACAGGAATTCCAAACCAGCGACTCCCAATATACCCGCAGTAACCGTTATCTTATCTCGAGTTGCTCCGGGCTGCTCCTATCAGTCGGTACAGCAGCAGCAGCAGCAGCAGCAGCAGCAGCAGCAGCCAAGACTGGTCGATTGGCGTTCGTCCATGTTGAGCCGGTTAGTCTCGCCGGTTTCCCTTCCTTCGCTGCCCTTCTACTGTCCTGGGTTAAGCCCGGACCCGGCCCAGGCTTCTAATCGAGGTTGAGCAACAGGATCCTACGATAACGGTGCTGACCACATTCTCCCTTACCCCCCACTTGTCCGGCCAATGCCGACGGTTCTAGCTGTCCTCTCGGGTGTTGCAGGACTGCTTGCGTTTGGGGCGGGAGAGACGGCAGCAACTGGCCGGCCCCTACTTCAGTCCCTACCGGACAGACACTCAACAGGCGAGTTTACATCGATTTGGGGCAGGGCGGGACGCACATGGATCCTGTGCTGTACCGGGGTCCTTATCTGTGAGATCGATTAGAGCGAACCATTCCCATTTGATGCAGAGAACCCTCCGTGGTGCTCCTTCCACGACCATTTGACCAGCGATAACGGGAGCCTGATATCGCTGTGCCAGGGCAAGCGGTAATAGCACTTCAAACCACAACGCTGGGGACGACTCTCTGTTTCGGATCCTCTATCGACCTGTACGGCAACCTGTTGCCTTTTGGTGGTCTCGGTGTGTGCGTGTGTGTGTGTGTGTGTGTGTGTGTGTGTGCGTAGGTTCATTGTACTTGCAATTCGACACCCCGTGCCACACGAGAGGCCCCCCTAGTTTCATACCGCTCTGTTTCTCCTGCTCCGGGTTCTTATATCCCGTACGACGGACGAGTTGGTTAACCCTGCCGACTGGCACCATACGAAGGTGATAAGAGGACAAACACGCCGTCGTCATTCTCGGTGTGCCTTGCGAGCATACACATCACCGAGCGCAGATCCCCAGCGGTAGGTCTCTGCGTCGACACTCAAAAAGCTCATCGCTATATCGTACGTTGTCTTCCGTGGAATTGGAGCAACATCACAGATCTGCTGCCCCTGCGCCGTGGCACTGTAAATAAGAAGAATAGACTCCACAACACCCCGGACAGGCACACACACACACACACACACGTGTCCGCGCAAAACATCTAGGAACTCAAAACATACCTAAACCAAAAGCGGCCGCTGCTGCTGCTGCTGTCAACAACATGGAGCGGTCGCAAGCGGTGTTCACTTGTTTCAATATCTCCCCGAGGCAAACACACGGCGAGAGAGAACAACGCAATCACCATATCCCGCCGTACCCTCCTGCCGTACCCGCCAGGACCAAAACGGATGACGTAGCTACGCCTTAACGGGAACGCCTGCCCCGGGCTGCTTGTTGGCTTTCGAGAGCAACAGAGAACGCACGAGAAAGAACGAAGCCGAGAGAAACTCCTTACCCGCACCCCAGAGTGAAGGTATTGTCGCATAGCAAACGACGCTGGTACAGGAGTTTCGTAAGGCGGCCACACCCGAAAGGGGACGTTATCGGGCGGCGTGCGGTGACCGACGGCGAAGACTCTGACGGAGCGATAAAGGTGTTGTGTTTGCTGTTCAACGTGAACAAATTGTTGGGCCACAACACGTCTGACGTCGTTCGCTCGTCCGGATATGGCCGACACTATGGGATCCTCTCTGGGAAGGGTTTTTGGGGTCGTGAGCAACGACTCTTGCTAGTTTTTTTTTTATTAGGATGTCAGTCATGGCCGGTTGTCTGCACTTAACTGAGTGCACGCGTGAAACAAAAGCTACTTTTATATTTTTCTTTTACTTTAACATGATTTTCTTCAAGGATAGACAGGCTAATCGACGTAATCGAAGGATAGGTGACAGTACCAAAACATAATTACACTAGTTTTTAATGGAAATCATCGCCCCAACATTCACATTTAATTTACTTTGTCTTTTGTTTCGCTATCCAAACCATCTGCCAAGGTTATCTGTAAACAACCGAACGACAAAGATATCTGTTGCCGGTAATTTCGATTTGCTGCGAGACCAAAATTACAACGATTGCATTGCGTTTGGTATGTACAGCATACAAATTTTGATGAAATGCCATCCAACCATTAAGCGCAAATTAAACGCACGGCATTGACAGCTCCCATAACTCACACAAGCAAAAGTCATAGATCACTGCGACCGAAACTTGGAGAAAGGATATCTTCTGGCACCGAGTTTTACCGAACCTCGTGGCAGCACATAGTTGACGTTTCGTATGACGCCATCATTTGTCTCCACACACACACCGGGGGGGTTGACCGTAGGGGTCGAAGTCATGATGCCATGGTCGTCGTCGTCGTCGTCGTTGTCGTGGTCGTCGTTGTTGTCGTTACAGTTTCCCCGTAGCGTAGTGTAAGCGAAACAGTATCGCTCAACACACAAGCGGACCGATGGTAATGGTGTCAGAACCCATCCCCAGCCTTCTACCTTCCTCCACTCGCCCCCACTCCGGGAGGAGCTGCTCCCCATTAATAATGCCCTTCCTACGTGTGATCCATGGGAGTCCTGGCTGCCGTGATTTAAGCCGTGTCCGGAAGGTTCAAAGCGAGGTTAAGATGCACCGCAAAACGCATACAAGCAGCGCCCGCCAGCCAGCCGTGAACGGTGACCGCGGGAGTTCTGCGCGGTGTGCGTTGCCAGTGCAGTGACAAACCAACGACGATTGGTTGCAATTTTAATTTCCTTTTTTCCCGGTTCGCGATGCGTTTGCCGGCCGTGTGTGTCCTCCGGTCGTAGCGCATGCACTCCCGCAACCTCACAAGTGTCCCCCCGGGGCGTGTCGACATGGCGTCATATTTCCTCGAAATCTCCTCCTGCCACGTCCGTCCACCACCACCAAAAAACCGTTCCAAGCGATATAAAACAGGAAGAAGGCTCATATATGTGCTGCGCTTGCCTTTCGGGCATCGTCGTCGTTGTCGTGCAAAACGCCGTGGCCGGGGAAGCGACGGAAGACCGTGACACCAAGCACCCCGCGTACCATGTTGGTCCTGCAAAAAGGGTCCCACAAATTCACACCTGCGCAGGGCGCCGTGCAAAGGGGTGGCGTGTGGCGGTGGCCCGCATACATTACCTCATTTGTTTCGTACGCACGACCCCCGCCACCCTCACCTTTGTACGCTTGTCTCTTCTTCGCACCGAGAACCCCCCCCCCCCCCCCTCCCATCTCCCGGTATCGGTTCCACCAGCCCGGTTGGGTGGTGGTCTATGGCACCGAGCGAAGGAGCGATGAGCGTGTGTTTCAAAGTTGCTTAATTTGCATTCCCATTCTCCTGGCAGGCCGGACCGGTGACGGGGACGAGCTGCCTAGCGACCCGAAGAACCAGCGTGACACTCGATGTTTTGCATTTACGAAGCAATGCGCCGCGGTGGTAGAAGGTGCTGCAAACCACGGTCAGGGCACCACTTTTCACCATAAGCAAGCCAGTCAGAAAAACCGGCGAGTTCCGCGTAAGTATTGCTCATATATGGGAACCGACTTGCCACCGACTCCAAGATGGTACAAGGACAAGCGTTGACATACAGTCCGAGCGCTCCCTCATCGGGATCGGGATTCAATGGAAACCTTGTTGCCGCGTGATTCACAGTAACCCATAAACACCTGCAACCTGGTGTTCGAAGCTTACACTGGAACGCACAGTTCCCCAGAAGTGACCATCATCTATGTGGTACCAGTGGAAGGTCTTAGGTCTCCCCGAAGTACGTGCTCTAGTGCTGAAGCTTCCACGGGCCAGTTTGTGACCTCGATTTGAACTGTCGCCCGGAAGGTGGTACGCGAGCGCACAAATACCTCGAATCGATGGTGGGGCGGCTCCTTGAGCCCCGGCAAAGGTACCTTTCTCGTCCAAAACACACCCCAACCTAACGTGCCATATCAGCTTCCCTTACCTACGGGGCTAAGTTGTTTGCTGGTGCTGCCGTTAGTGTGCCGAAACTGGTAAACAAACATTCACACACCGCAAACGGCACACACAAAAGGGGCGCCACGGGCACCTCTACTACCACCACCACCGATGAGGTCAGCAGTGACGGAGTGAGGTTCAGCGGGAAATTGAGTGGATCGGAAGGCAACGGTCAAGGTGGCCATACCTGCGGCCAACTAGCAGCAGATGGGAACCACAAGGTTCAGACACTTCCGGTAGTCCGGTACGGCAGCTACTGGCCTACCTGGGTGTTAGATGTGCGAGATCTGATCTCTGGCGGTCAAGAAGATCACCATCGGTTATCGGCTGGCAGGAATCTCCGCCTTTCAGCATGACTGATGAAGATGGAACATACCAGATACCAGCCAGCCAGCCGATTTCTTAGCTCAAAATTCATCAAACACATGGGGGGCTCCCCATAATAGATGATGTGTCATGCTGGTCATCCATGCTGGCCAAACCTGCCAAAACGATTCTCGATTTAATTAACATCGCACCGCATCTTGCCGCCGCCTATCCTTTGCGGTGGACCTCGGAACTACGCGAAGCGAGAGAGAAGTAAGTTGCCAGTCGCCATTCCTTTCGCACGCGCGCAGCCCAAGATTCACGAGACACGGGAGTACGAGAGAGACACACACACACACACACACACAAACCATACCGGGTCCACCGGGCGTCTTAAGAAGCTAGGCAAGCCGGGCGTCTTAAGAAGCTAGGCGTGAGCAAACAGGCGTTTCGGGGTCTTCTTCGGCCTCCCAAGGCCTGGCCGATACCGAGATGGTCGAAATGTTTGTTGAATTTCGTCATCTAAGCAATGCAAACGGCCCACCCACATAGCGTTCTCCGGAGCGAGGGGTTTGGCAATGGCTGCGAAGATGCTGCGTACGATCGTTAGCGGCTAGTTGGAGCTTAAGGGTTGATGACACGCCGGCCGGTTGATGGCGTTGAATATGACTCACACTTTTAGCACGTTTTTGAAGCCATGTTGTCGTCTATCCATCGTTGTGTTGCTTCAAATAATCGATCATTCATTTAGGGGCAAGGACTAAGCCATAATCAAACTGAAACCTATGGCCAAAGGTCCTTAACCTTTATCAGTTACGTGACGCCCCCGATGAAAAGTGCGGCAACCCTTTCCAGCGAGTCTCTTCTTCCTTAGCAAATGTTTATTTATGACATCAGACCGGGCTGGTGGTGGCGTAAACCGTCCGTAAATTGAGCCCGTACCAAAAAGGCGTACGGGGCCGCTGATAACAGGACAGCTTTTCCAGCAACCCTCCGACACACTACACTTCCAACTACACTTTCCCCCATAACGGATATAGGGGCACAAACATGGTTGCAATGGAAATTTAGCGTACCCCAGATAAGGCGCACGGTTCCGGGGAAATGGAAATGCCCTCCCGGATGTGCAGCTTTCCAATAATGTCCTCGCAATGTCAATAGATCCCGCACGGGGACGATATCCCTACCAGCTTGCTTGGATAAGACCAACGACAGAGCGACCCCGATAGAGCGATAGAGAAGAGGAGGCGTATGTTGCGCCGAAGAGTGATAACAGAATGGTCTGCCGTGGTACTCTGGCTAGTGGTGGTGGCTTATCTGCGGCATCCCTTCGCCGGCAGGGATCCCGCATTGTTGTGGCAGTGCCACTACCAGTCGCTGATATTAACGCTTTCTTTCGCAGGAACAGTGGCGCATTTTGTGAACGACAGGCCATTTGAAGCCATTTTGTGCTCATTTCTGTAACGCCGGAATTGAAAGAAAATGTTTCTTACAAGTTATTCCAGGTTTAACTTCCTTGTCCGATCTCATTTTCTTGCAACATGTTGTGAATACGTGTTATTGTCGCTTGTGTGACTCGCTGGTTGCTGTAATCCATGTTTTAAACATACAAATTACATCGAGCATTTGTTTCCAGCCTGATGTCCATTGCCCATTGCCTGTAATCCGATCCTATCGAGCCACACACGCCACCCCTAAGGACTCCGAGAAGAGATGCATCAATTTCAAATCAAACAACTCCACGAATCCAAAACAAACCCTTTTCTGGGATTCTCAACCGCTCCCCCACGGCTGACCGGTTCGTTCTCCCCAACGCCCACAGAAAGGGGACACGGTCGAGTATTGAATTTCATTTGCTTCACGGAGTAACCGATCATACCGGCGACTCTCGCTCATTCCGACATCGAAACCGACATCGTCGGCACGCTCCGGCATCTCAACACCACCATACAGCGCACCGGCTGACGTGCCTTCACACTGGCACTGCTCTGGCAACCGGAGGCCACCGAGAAACATCTATCCCGCATCCCTCGACGCGAGGGCGCGCGCATGGTTTTTGATTAAAATTAATTAATTCGAATTCGAAAAACTGGAACACTCGAGAGAGAGAGCGCGCGGGCGAAAGGAAAAGCTGGTGAGCTGAGAATGGGAAAATCCGGCGACGGGAGAAAGAAGGAAGAGGGTGCAACGGACTCAAGGAGAAAGAGTCCCGTTTTCAGACCGCACCGCCACACCGAACGCCAGCATGAATTGGGCTGACAGGGCTTTTATTCACTTATTTATGGCGCGCCGCCTTGGCACAAGGACCGCCGCTTCGGTGGGGTCGGTCTAGACTTTGAAGTCTGTATGTGGTCCGAAGGTGGAGGATGCGATGGGAAAGGGCTGTACAGCGATTTTCCTGCCAGTCGTTGACCCGAGTTCGGTTATTCGAAGTTAAGCGTTCCAGCGACTTTAATCAACGCATACACGAACGGACGGACGGACGAATGGGATGTTAATGGGTGACGGGTACGCCAATCTAGTACCAGGATATCGTGTTAGCAAACAGGATGCATTGCTGCTGGTCCTTTAACGCCCTCATGACGACCTCTGGTACGTATGGTTCATCACCGATTCCCCTCATGGTTCGGTCAAGTCCTTCGTTCGGACTTCGTTTGTTCCGGAAGTTACGGACTATGAGGGTATGTTTCTGGAGTAGAACAATTAATTTCAGGAAGTTAAGGAGCGGTTTTGCAATTGAAAACTAGTTTCTTAATAGTAATCATATTAAAATTACTCTTAGTAGACGACAAGAGCGCACTAAACATTAAATTAGTCAATTTTAGCATAACTTTCATATCGCATATGTTTTCAAACAAGTATATAGTACTCAGCAACGTAGTACGTGTAGTTGATCCAATTGTTAAGAGGACATTGTTTACTCAATTTGTTCTGATTGTCTGTCACATAATCAAGAAATAATAATAATAAATTCGCTACATAAAAAATCAAAAAAACTATCCCAAGATAACAACTCCAGCCCTGAGAACTAGCCCAGCAAATCCAAACCCGAAAAATCCATATTTACTTATCAGCAGCAGACAGTTTGATGTCCCTTGTCGAATGGGTCCGTGGCGAACAGAGAAATGATGTCACGAAAGGAGGGCGTTTATTATTAGACAGGAACTGCGCGACCATCGCCGATGCGTACCAGGACCCCGGTGAACCCTAGCACCCGACAGGGCAAGGACACTCCGCTGAATTCGAGTGGGGTGCTGCTGCTATTCCAACGACGACCCACAGCGCGTTCGGCGTGAGATCAAACTGATCCAGAAGGGACTGCTGTTGCCAGCGCTGCTGGTAGCATCAATTAGCGATCTACTCACCACAAACCCCGCATGCTGCCAGCATGTTTTATGTCCGCACGCGCGCGCTCTCTCTCTGTCTCTCTCCACGAGACAACCAAATACAGGCAGCGATTTCCTCGCCGAGGGATTTTTCAATCCCGAGTTTTATTAAAAAAAAAGACCAAAAAAGGAGAACCGTGGAAAATGCTTCAAAAACATCCCTCCCACCGAGCCCGTTGACAGGTCTCCCGCTGTACCGATACGACGATTTCTTGGGACTCCTTCGAGGAGAGCACAGACCAGAGCGGACGAGCGAGCCAGGATTTTACGCAGCCGCCGTCGAGTCCAACGAGTCGGCTCTAGACGGCGACGGTGATTCCCTCCTGAGCGCGAGATGTCTGAGCTATTTTCGGAACAAACACGCCATCGGGAGCTGGCTGTGCCGAGCACCGAGGACCGGGAATTGGTCTGGAAACGCGTCTGGATATTCCAACTCGGTCAACTCGGCCACAGCCATTTGGAAGCAATTAGTGTCCGTGCAAATGAGAAACGAGATCTCTACGCCGCTCGCTCGTTCCACGATCGCTCAGGTAAGGATGTCGCATGGACCCCTTCATCGGTGTCCGAATGTAATGCTAATCAGGTCTCGCGCGTGCACGGTTTGGGCTAGACTTTTCAACATCAACATTCCAGCGCCGCGACGACAACGACGACGATAAACGAGAAGCAATACTGTGTGCGCATGTACGTCCTGGATGGGAAGCAGAAGCAGAGGAAGAAGCAGGAGAAGAAGGAAATGGAATCGCTCGTCGAATGAGGAGAAGGAACCTTTCTTCCGGCAGCTTGATTTTAGGTGGGGAAAGGAAATGAATCTATGCACATGCGCAGTGCCAGGACAGGACCCGGGGACAGGGACAGATGGTTGTATCTTGTTGTTTTAATGGAGTGCGGGGGGAGTGGAGAGTGGAAGTGCGAACATCCGGCCCTAGACCGAATACATGGTCTGGCGGAATCGATTCTCCTCCCCCAAAGATTTGTGGTCGCCTTTATGTTTAAGCATTTATGTGGGGCCCCTGTAGGAGGGGGACTTTGCCCTCGTGGCAAGTCGATACAATGACTCCGGCCCAACCAGATGCTCACCGAGGATCGAAAACTGTCAAAAACGTGTAACATTCGCGGACGGAAAGAATGTAGCAAAAAACCGGAAGAAAACAATGGCGGCATCGCCTCGGTCATGCGGTTGGACAAACAACACACCCGCTCTGTGGCCACACGATGCTGGCCAGGAAAGACAGATAAATACGCGCGGCACGGTAACAGAAAAGGAAATGACAATGGCGTCAACAGAACGACGAACTCTAACCAACCAACCAACCAACCAACCAAAAAAGAAAGAAAGACAGAAAAAAAACAAACCATCCACCGAAGACACCACACTACTCACCAAATGACCACTATGCTACAGGAAGCGCAGCGGAGGGATCGTTCGTTTGCGTGCGTTGGCGTGGAGACTCTCTGGAGACGTCTTTTCGTCCGCAAAACCTTCGGACGTGCTGACGACGGGCTGACGACGTGATCGGGGAGGGATTGGAGGAATCGCGTCGAGTGTACTTATTGGATTTTATTGCTAAACTTCTTTCGAACTGTCCTGGCCTGGTCCCCGACCGGTACGCCGGTGATTTTAGTCGCGCGTCCGTCTAATGCCGCCGCCTTCCCGCCCCTGTCCCTACCCCTAAATGGTTCGCGCGCCATTGATGGGCACCGTAAAAAGGATGCCCGATGGAGGACGCGTCCACTGTGCGCCGATAAACCATTTTGTTTCATCTAGCGCCAAAGCCAAGGGGTCATCCGATGGCGCGCCGGACCGTCGATGGCGGGGTTTGTGGGTTTCTCGTAATTCGTGAAACCATAAACGTCGCTGCCGGTACCGGGGCCAATTTTGCGAACCAACCGTCGAACCGTTTCCAAATCGAGCAGCAAAACCCATTAAGAGTTCCTGAGGAGTGTCTGTACGTGTGGGTGTGGGACGAGCGATCCACAGCACCAACCCTGTGACTGTGACTTCGGCACCAGGCGGTCGAGAACAACAGGACACCGAAGAACGGGGAACCGCGGCTTTCGGTCGTCGCGATCTGGCCACAAATCCTTGGAGTCGAAAGCCGATTAGGTGGGGCGTGATCGCGATCCGAGAAGGGTGTGTTAAGGGGTGAGAGATAGGGAGAGGGGAGAAGGGGTGGGAGTAATGTATGCAAATCACCAATCCTTTTCGTCCGCGCGATCACTGCGCAGCAGGAATTATTCATTAGAGGGTTCCGGGCGCTTATGGTCGCACCGTTCCGTTTCGCCGGATCCGTTTTGGATCTGCATTCGAAACACGGAACACGTGGGCGGAATCGGACTCGCCGTGGACAGCACATCACCAATTCAATGCTTAGTTCGGTTCGGTTTGGAGAGCAGTTTGTTCAAGAATTGTTAGTTTTTTATATATAAATCGTTGTTTTTATTATTGCTTTTCAATTAACAATTTATATTCCACACTATAGGCAATTAATGTAAGTAATATTGTTATGAGGAATTATGTTTTAATGCGCAAAAAATGCTTATTGAAAGAATCTTATCTCAATTCAGTTCCAGGAAATCAATCCTGAACATTATAAACATTTCGCGTAGTAACCAACGCTTCCACGAATACTAGATCGCTCGAGAGCAAAGTGCTGAGCTCCACACACACACACACACACACACACGAAAACCTCAATGTCTATAATAAATCCTAGCCGTTCCTCGCCCCACCAAACGGCGACGCCAACGATGGAAACGATCACATCGGCAACGTAGAGCACTCCACAATTCATATGGTTCGCCAAGAATCGGTCCGCAGCGAAAACCGAACCGCACACCAAACACACTCCAGCGGCAAAGTCATTCCCCACATTTCGGAGCTCGCACTGCTCGAGGAGCTCGAGGAGCTGCATAACCTTCGTGTGACTTTAGCGACGACTCCCCAAAAAGGGAAGGAAGCTCATCTATCACCCGAAAACTCCCCCGTGGCCACCCTGGCGTCCGTGCGCATCGTCCATCCGATTCCCACTCCACTTTCGAGTGTCCCCGCGACCCCTAGCGCGGCAAGGGATGCAGCCCCCTTCCCCCCCCCCCCCCCCCTTGGGATGGATCCTCGTAAAATGATCGCGTCAGCGCACGCCGGGGACTCGCGCAGCAGCAGCAAGGTTGCGCACGACGACGACGCCGGTTGGTGAGCGTGCACACAAACACATGATGCGCTGTATCAACAGCAACACACCGAGACGCAGACACACTCGAAACGGCGGCCGCGAACGCGTCCACGGCAGCAGCAAGAAGGAAGAATGCGTTCCACTTGACGCAACCCGCTCACAATCGTGCTGGCTTTGTTTTGCTCACCAGATCGCCAGCTCGTTCTTCGCTTCGTCAACGATCGCTATTTCCTTTTCGCTCGCTTGCTCGCTTGCTTGCGTGCGATGGTGTTCGATTCGAATCACTTCGCTTCGCTTCTCGAAATCCTTCCACCGCGACGCGTAACAGCCCCCCCACCGAGAGATCCTCCCCTCGTGCGCTTCGTTTTGCTTTTTGCACATCTCGCATCGATCGAAAGGGGAACGATCACCGCGCCCAGTGTCCGTGTGGTGTCCTCCCGAGCACGGCAGCACACGCATCACGTCAGCCTACGCTTGGTTGTGTGGGTCCTGTGTGTGCACGCCATCGAAGTTGGCGATGATCATCATCATGACGGTGGCGACGAGCAGCAGCAGCAGCAGCGGCCGCGAATGACTCGAGTGTTTTCGCCGGAGTAATATCGGAGAGGAAATCAAACAAACAAAAATACCCACCACCGCACACCGTACGGACACACACACACACACGGGGCATCATCTTTTGCGGGCGAGAATTCGAAATTTCATTCGTCACGGCTCGACCGCCCCACGTCGCGCTTCGATGATTCCGAGCGTGCGATCTGCGTTCGTTTATCCTTCCAGCAGAAGGTTGCAGGTATTGGAAAGGGGGGGGGGGGGGGGTTTCCAGAAGACCCGTGGCCAGGCTCGACGAAGAAGAAGAAGAAGAAGAAGAAGAAGAAGAAGAAGAAGAAGAAGAAGAAATCTGTACACCCGACAAACCCCACAATCGTCGCTATCGTGGTGCGCGAATCGAGGAAGAAGATCGAAGCAAGGATGGG
>NC_064874.1:23939402-23979402 GCF_943734745.1 Anopheles darlingi | reverse complement strand
ATTCAACCGCCGCGAATCCGCCTTCATCCTTCATCACTTGATCGTATCCCTCGAGTCGGTAACAAAAGGCAGCTTCTGGCAAGTAGTGATCGCCAGTCTTGCTGCTCACCCTCAAGGATGATGCGCCCCCTCCCCTGGGTTCACCTCAATACGACAACAGCAGCAGCAGCAGCAAACGATCAGACGCCTATAGATTGACTACAAACGCGAAGCGAATCGCGGGGAGTCCTTGGAAACCTGAAAAGCGCACCCCACTTCGGGGCCATCGGTGTCGGTGGAGAACCGGGAATGGTTTTATGTCTTTTCTTGAGTGCCTCTTCTTGCGCGACTCTATGGCGATCGTTCGCCGTTCACGTTACATGAAAATTGCGTTTTCTTTGTTCCCTTCGGCTTCGGTTCCCCACGGCGGGGCCTGCCGTGCCGGGGATCGTGTTTCCCCATTTCGCGCGAACGCGAACAAGGACAAGGACTTGTGCTGGGCGCTCGGGAGGAGGATGCGATTAAAAATAAACCCCCGAGACCCCGAGCAGCGCGTCGGTCGGTTCGTCGTCGTCGTCGTCGTCGCCGTTGATTCCTCCAATCTTATTTACTCGCTTGCAAGCACCCCAGGAGCACAGACAAAACGATAACCTCAGTCTCTCTCTCTCTCTCGCTCTCTCTCTTTGGTTCTGTAGCTGCTCGAGTTGGAATGGAAAATGCCAACGAGAAGAACCGCATCGTCTGGTCGCATCCCTCTGCTCGCATCTTGTTTTCTGTCTCCGGTGGAATTGTTGGTTATGATGCTTCTAGCGAAAATGGGTTTTACGATCCGTGTAGGCTTGGGTTTTGGCACAAGGACAAGCCATCGCGCCACGCCACTAACGAGGAAACTCCAATTATGACCATTCCCGAGGTAGAAATCGTAAAGTTTTATTGGCGAAGTAATTAGATGGCGCAATCGGTATCCCAAAACCGCCCAAGCGAGAGAGAGAGAGAGAGAGAGAGAGAGAGAGAGAGCGAGAAAGAGAGAGCAAGAGTACACTACGCACTATCCTCGCCCGGCGTCGATCGTGCCGCAGGACGGTTGAAGCTGCCACTTAATGGCCCCCTCCCCTCTGGCGACGAACAAGCTAGATCTCGCCCAATACGCCAATATATTCCCTCGAGCAATGGCGTTGCGCATGGAGTGACGGACGGAGCAGCGCCGTTTATGAGGGTAAAGCAAGAGAGCGAAAGTGTAAGTTAAAGGGACCACACGACGAGACCACATCCTTGTCGGTTGGGGAGACCCGACACGTTGTAATTCGTTTAAAAATAAACCATCAACCAGCGATCGCGAACACGGCAAGAAGCGGCGCCAAGATCGGGAGCTCCCCGCCTTTCCCCGAGGGTGTCGAGCACACCAAACGCCGGGAGCGACGTCAGGACACGGCGTCGACGAGGACGCCACAAACACACAGACACCGGTCCCGGGGTACGGACTCGGCAACAGCCGCGGGGGACTTTATCAGCCAGCCAGCCAGCCAGCCAGCACGGATCACATGACAGAGTAGTGTGTTTGTTCATACGTCTGCCTGTATGTGTGTGTGTTTGGTGTGGTGGCGAGACTAGCGGCTCTTATCAGTGGATGAGCGCATGCGCTGCCATTCGATCTCGTCTCGCGTCTCGCGTCTCTTCTCGCGACGCACATTGCGGCCGGCTGCGGCGGGATGCGATTGTTGATTCTTTCGCTTCCCCTGGCCGCCATCATCCCGGTCCCGGGGGGTCCTCGTAAACGAGAGCATCACCGCCGCCGTCGTCGCCGTCGTCGTCGTCGGTGTTGGGACCACCGCGCACATCCTGCCTGCTTGCTGCTGGTGATCGCGAACGAGGGAGCGAGCGAGCGAGCGAGCGAGAACGAATGTGCGCGCACCGCTTGCTACGGTTCCCGTTGCGATGTGGCCTTCGAAGCGGCCGCCACCGTACCGTGAGCTGGTTGTCCGTGAGTGCACGAGAGCAGGATGGCAGCCGGCAGAGGTGGGCGCACCGGCGGAGCGAAAGAGAGGCCACGCAGGGCCGGGGGGGGGGGGGGGGGGCATTGTGGGCAAATAAATTAAATGATTTCCTTTTTACCCCCTCCGAACAGCGACGACGACGACAGTGACGATGGGATGCTGCTGCTGCTGCCGGTGCTGATGCAAGTAAAACGATGATCTGCTTGCTAGCTTGCTGGCTTTAAACGTTTACACACACACACGAGACAGGATACTCTGCACACCGGGATTGTGCTGAGCAAAGCAAATTCCTTCAGTATCCTCTCCGTGTGTATGGGTGTGTGTTTGTTCTACAGTCCATCGACGATGACGGCAGCGCGGTTGTCCACGGCGGTAGAAGGAACAGGAACGGCAGGATGCCAAACCAAAAACAAACACCACAACGACGAACGTGACGCAATCGGGGCCGAAATAGCATCCCCAATCCCTGGGGGCCCAGCCGTTCCGTGGCACGCTAGTCCGGTGACTATAAACTAACACTCCTCAACGAACGCTGGCATTTGACGAGATGGCATTTCGAGAGGCATCTTGTACTGGGCCACCATTTTACGATGGCAAGTGGTGGGGACGACTGCTCCTACGCTAAAGAATGCCTTCATCTAGCTGTGGATATGAGGGACTCCAGCTACAAATGGGGGTTTTCAACAAAAACTAAAGCTTGATCCTTTATTTCCTCTGTAAATAGGGTAAAGGTTACATAACTCGCAATTGTAATGTGACCTTTTTTACTTCAAAACTGAAATTATAACATTTTTAGACTGTTTGATCAAACGAGTTATATATTTTTTGGTTTGTAGAAGCATCCTGCTTGATCCTATAAGATGTTGATCGCCTCAACATGATGATCCCCATCCCCCTCCATAATCCATTCTTCACAAGGAGCGCAGAACTTGGAAAACCAACAGCCATGGCCAGAAAATACCAACCACAGTCCTCGAACGGGATGAATCGACTCCATTCTTCTGTCCGTGCAGTACAGACGATAAAAAAACTCGATCATCGTTAGCGAAGAAGGAGTAGACGGAAAAGCGGCCCCAACCGCCATGCGGCAGATCTTTCCGGCGAAACGGTCTTCTCTCCATCTGGAAATCGTTCCTCGCTATCCGCGAGTGTCAGAGCGAGCAAGAGCGGAGGGGGATACTGGGGAGGTGGTATGGCAGAGGGAAGGGGGCTAGACGAAACGAAGACTCGCTCGCGCATCTCGCCAAACCACGCTGAACGATTGCTCGTCGTCCGTTTTGTGGTGCAGGAAATTCACGCACACTAATGCGCCGCGGCTCCCACCGTACCCGCGGTATCTTTGCCGGAGGTGGAAATTGTGTGGTTTGGGGGGATGAAGGGGAGAGAAAAATTGTCCTCCCTCCCTCCCGCAGCGTTCGCTCGCAAAGCTGCCTACCAGCGATGAAAGTCGTTCAGAAAAGGGATGATCGATGATTTGTGATCGATTGATTTCGTTTCGCTTCGTTTTCCGGCTCCGGATCCGTGGTTAGTAATCATCCGGCCATCCGGCAACTCCACCGCTTGGGGCGGGCGCTGCAGTTGTTACATATTTCCCTGTGATGCACCCGTAGGCACACAACAACTACAACGCAATGGAACACGATCCCCACCGTTGCTGCTGCTGCTGCTGCTGACGTTGACTAGAGCTGATGAAGGTGCGCGTGCGAGAGAAGCGATAGGATGCTGATCTCACCCGATTCTTGGGATCGCGCGCTCATCGAGGATCTGTGCTCGATCGAGGTGGCTGCTGCTGTGAGACCACACGCACTGGATGGCCTTGGGAGGCGATGGAGACTAGTTGTCAAAGGTACTCAATTGTGTGCGTAGTTAAAAGGCCCTACCGAGAGGGCTTTCGGGCCGCTGTTGTGGGCGAGTGAGCATGACACACGACGATGGAGACGACATTGTCGCACACGTTGCGCATTAGGTTCCTTTACCCCGCAGAGGCGAAGACGATTAGCAACCGCAAGGCGCATCGGTTCTGCCTCCATGCACACGTGGCCTTGGTGACGGTTGATCCGGGGTGCTCCGTACGATGACGACACGTTTTTTTGTCGTTCCAGCGACCACTGTCCTGGTGAGATCTAGTAGCCTTTGCAGTGTTGGCAGGTCTAATGTGTTGTGAGTTGCTGCTACTGCGAGTGAGATGAGATGATCCTCTCGAAACGGTCCTCTAGTGCGACTCTCGCTATCTCATCGCCACCGCTGTATATGGGGGGGGGTTGATGGGGATTTGGT
Organism: Anopheles darlingi; assembly: GCF_943734745.1. Classification (NCBI taxonomy): domain Eukaryota; kingdom Metazoa; phylum Arthropoda; class Insecta; order Diptera; family Culicidae; genus Anopheles; species Anopheles darlingi. Next base: position 23,975,152 of record NC_064874.1, on the reverse strand, counting down.
GGTTGAGGAATCTCGAGAAAACTCATAAAATCCAACCATGTACAGTGGGTGGAACGGTGGAGGATCGGTTTGTCGAGAGAGCGAGTGGCCATGCGTGGCGATCTCCATCGCTAGAGAAGCGCGAGAGCACAGCTTTCAGCGAGCGCATTGGTAGGGCCCCGGCCCTGGCTAGTAGCAGGAACCTAGTAGGAATGGAATGAGAACGCGCAAAGAGAGAGAGAGAGAGAGATAGAGAGAGAGAACGCTGGGAACGACAGCGGAACGACGGATCAACCCGACAGCGGACATCGCATATTCTCTGCTGTTGTTGCTGTTGCTGCTGCTGTTGCTGGAGCAAAAGCGATCGCGCATCCGGAGGCCTATACTATGCGTGCGTGCGGCCAGACACGGATACTGAACAAACACACACACACACACACACACACACGTGTGTGTAGTAGTGGTCGACTGCGACTGGGGTTTGTTGCATCTGGTTGCATGATGTGCTTCGAGCATCGTCGTTAGATATCTCGCACCCCCTTGAGGGAATGAGGAGTTTTCTATGCGACGATTGGGAAGGGCTCTCCAAACGTGGCACTGTTGTATACTCATACTCATACACTTACACAGCACGTTGGCGTTGGCCTCCCCACCCAGGCTGGATCATAGTGCGGTGTGCATCCACGTCCGCTCGGTGACACTCGCGGCACACAGACAAACGCGGGTCACGTCAGGCTGTAAACCGTAAAAGGCCGCACCCCAAAGCGGATTCCACCGGAGATTCGAGCAGGAAAACCTCACCGCCCCAGACACGTATGATCCTGTACAGACCCGCAGTAGCGACGACGACCTTTTGCACATTAAAATGCAATCCCCGAGGAAGCGAACAGGAATGTGAAGCGCAATTGAAGCATCCATTAGCCTGTACACTCGTTCCTCGTCCAGCCATCGTTAGGCGAGTCTACAAGGAGCCGTACGCCATTCGACTCGATCGGCTTGGCTTCACTGGAATCGCTTAATTAAGGATAATTAGAAGCAACAGAGTGGTCTGGCGTGGGCTGTTGCAACAATTGATGGATAATTGAATTGGGATTTTCCCCGGAATGGCGAACATTCAGGATCTCGTTTCGTTGAAGCTAAACAAAGGACACAATGGGGTAACCATTGTGTTGGGTTCGTTTTTGTATAAAGTTCTATGAACGCGATCGATTAGCGAAGGAAGAAGGGAGTTTGCTGCGGCTGCGAGTTGATTCCTTATGCGCGACACCGCGACACGGAATCGTTGGGTGGAGTTCAACACTCGCGTCGTTACACTGCGCACTGTAGTAGTAGTGGTAGTAGTAATCGTACACCACGCATACTAGGGAGTAGGCTGCGCGTTCTAGCGGAACGCCGTGATTTTGTCCGCCGTGTGTCCACCGCACAAAAGGAATCTCGGGGAAGCTCGCGCTCGCGGCGTGTGCGTGTGAGAGAGAGAGCGCGCGCTAGAAGGGAAAGAGAGAGAGAGGATACGACCCCACGAGTGGGGTGGGGGAGCGAGCAGCGATCGGGTTCGTGCGGTTCCCGAAGTCTCGACGACCGAGATCCAAAACCTCGGAAGCTTCAAGGAATGCATCGCACGGCTCTAAGTAGGCGAGCAACAGTGAGGGAAAGAAAGAGAGAGAGAGAGACAGAGAGCGCGACATGAAATAGGATGTATCGCAATGTGGGTGCGTAAACCGCTCTCAACCTACGCGGCTCTGTCGTCCCCCTATCTAATCGACAAAAAGGAGCCTGGTTGGCCACCCAACCCCACCTCCACCCACCCCCCTCCCTCCCTTCCTTCCCTTTTTCTAGTAGCCTTCCTTCGTGTGTTGGTGTGTGACGGAATGTACGAGTGTGCGTTGCCGTCCCCTTGAACGATCGCGCAAACCCCTCCACCGCCACCGCTACCATCTTCACCGTCACCGCCATAAACTACGCGTTCGGGACCTCACGGAGCCGAGGATCGCCGAACCAGACCCGAAGCGGTCGATTCCTCGAACGCGCGGATCCCGTCGCGAGAGAGCGAGAGAGGGCAGTGCACCGGGCGGGCGTGCGAGAGTGAAAGGCAAGAGCGTGGCGAGAAGTCGAGAAGCTAAAATTACCCCATTCCGCGAACCCAGGCCCGAAGTCGAAGTTCGGTCTTGGTCTTGAACGCACGTTGCGGCCACGTTGCTCTGTCGCGCGCGCTCTGCAAACAACCCGCGGAAAACGGTGGAAGGAACGACGAGAGACGAGAGAGCGAGCGGAGTAGTAGTGGTGGAAGTAGTGAAGTAGTGTGGTGAAGTGGAGTGTGCCACATGCCCGGTTTTTCCTCGAGTGTGTAGATCACTGGCGACGGCGGAAGCGCCCAGGAGAAAAAGTAGAAAATCCTCCCACAGCAGCAGCAGCAGTACCAGCAGTCATACTCTCTGAACCAGGAGCAGCAGCAGCAGCAAACATTCTGAGTCAGCAGCACAATAGCGGCCACAAAGTGTCGTCCGCAGGCGCACGCGAGCGCACCGCGATTATCGTTAGTCATTCAGTCAGAAAAGTGTTTCCTGCATTCCTTGGCGCACACCAAGCGGTGCTTTGTTCGTCGTACTCCATTATATTTCCCGTGGCCAGCAGCAGCCGCCAGACACAGGAGGTGCGATAGGAGAGTGTGTGTGAGCGTGTGTGTGCGTGCGTGCGCGATAAGGAGCACCCTCAGGAAACAATCAGCGGAATTGTTCAACAAAAAGGAATCCTCCCCACCGCGCACTGTCTTGTGCAGAGGAGTGTTGATCCTCTGTGTAGTTGTGTGTTTATGTGTACATCGTGTGAAGGTATTTTAAATGCCAAAGTCGTCACACTTTTTAAAAGGAAGCAAAGTTTTTAAACTGGTGGTGACCGGAAGTGTGGTGTGCGCGAACGTTGGTCGCGAGAACTGCGCTGCGTTGTTGGTGACCGCGCCCGTCCCGTGATTAGCAGGAAGCAGTAGTGTGTGTGTGTGTGTGTGTACGACGTGAATCCTGTCGAAGCCTTCAGCTGCCTGCTGCCTTTCTTATCCCTCTTATCAGCCACACAACGTGTGCGTGTGTTTGTGTGTGACCGATTGTGTGAGTGTGTGTCTCCGGCATACAGCATTCCAGCAGTCGGGTGCGCCGTCATTCTTCAATTAGCGTCGTCGCTGACGTCGTCGTCGCCGATCGCGAACACCGTCCGTTCTCCTTCTCCCCCGCCGGGCCCCGGGCGGTTGGTTGATTGGTGTGTAGTGTGCGTTGGCCACATGATGCCTTCGTCGGTAGTGCCTGCAGCAGCAGCAACAGTCAGCAGCTTTGTGTCCTAGCAGTGGCGGCGCCTCACTTGCGGCTCGATTTTAGTGCGTGTGTGTGTGTGTGTGGTGCTGCGATCAAGAAAAAGAAGTAGAGAACCTAGGGGATGGCAGGCCGCCCCGATGGTACCCTCCCCCCACCGTAACCAACCTTCTCGTGTGTGTGTGTGTGTGTTCGCAGTGTCCGCGCTGTGCGTGTCCTGTGTAGTAACGTCAACGTCTGATCACACTCCCTGAGTGGAAGAGATTCGTGAGAGCGCCGCGCGTGGTGGTGATGAAGTGAGCAAAAGTAAAGTGACAAGCGAGAAAAGAAGAGTTGATATTGAAAATTGGCGCGAGCGCGAGACCTCATGCCCGTGCCGCGCGATAACGCACGCTTCAACGCCGATAACGCGTAGTATCGTATCCCCCCGTTTGTGTGTGGCTGGCTGTGGAATGCTCTTTGGCGGTGTGAGCGGTGATTTGGAAATCGAATACAAGCAGAGTAGCCACAGAGGCCACAGTTTTTGAAAGCAGCGAAAAGCAGCAGAATCCCGTAAACTTCAAAACCGAAACGCAACGCAACTTCAAACGGGCAGCAGTAGCAACCGGTGAAGGAATATTAAGGTACGTGGCAGTTAGATTTTCCAACGCACACACTCGCGGCGCTTCGCGGGATTCAGAATGGCCGCCACGGTCGTCATGTCTCTGTATGTGTGGGTCGCGCTCTCCACTTTTTAGTATACACCACCGCCACACTCCGCCTTTGTGTGCGGTAAAGAAAGGATTCCAAAAAACGTTACTGTATTTTATTGAAGTATTTTCACCCTCACTCACACACACATACGAATGCCACAAGAAAAACGTGCCATTTTGTACGTGAGTTTTTTTGTCGCATGAAAATTGGCGCGCTGCGACGAAACGACGGGTTGCTGAGATTGATCCTTTTTATTTGCAATTTTCCGAATTTACGGCGCCATTTTGGTGTGGTTGAGCGCGCACGGGACCACCAAACGAACATCACTCGTTATCCCAGTTTCACTCCGTTCACAGGCACACACACATACACCCTGATTCGGTGGAAAGGCAGCCGTTTTTGTTCGAAGTTTTCCTGCGAAACTTTCTTTTCCCGCGCCATGGTGTGCCAACTATGCCACGAAGAATGGAATGGAAGGAACCGAGCGGGGTGGTTGGGAAGTGGGGTGCAAGCGCGCGCCCCAAACGGAGGTCGCTAACCTCATCCCCTACCCATACCCTCCTTTTCTTGCCTTTCGCCGGTGCCTTTTGCTGGACAAGAGATGGAAAAGAAGTAACAAGCGAAACGAAGAAGAAAGATGGGGAGAGGGGGGTTGATTCCAAGGGTTAGGCGGTCCTGGAAAAAATCATGCGAAGTAAGCAAAACACGGCTCGGAAAGGAAAACCCTCGAATTAATCGGTTTCTCGCGCTAATTTGTTCAGCTGCTTTGTATTGTTACGTGATGGATTGATTAAGGCTCTTGGGCAAAAGGCTTATAAGGTGCTTGTTGGCCCAACCAAACCCAGGCCATGCATTCCTCACAGACTAATTTTTCAATTTTGGTTTTAGCTACAACATCCCAACACTATGCTCAGGATACTGGAAGAATTTATTCTGAAGGATACGGACGGATAACGATGAGCCTCGTAATTTGAACCCTTACGACCAACAGCGTGCAGGGACCAGGAAAAAACGAACCTAATTTCCTGCCAATCGAGCCACAGTCCAGAAAGAGGACGAGAAAAGCCCGGAATATACCGGATCCGAAGGATAACTATCGAATGACGGAGAGGCGAACACACGTGGAAAGTCCGTCCGTCCGTCAAACGCTGGCCTGCCTATCGGTTGTTCTACCGGTGGAAGCCTTTCAAGGACTCGCCGTGGACGCATACTACGGACGTGGACACAAATCCCTTTTTTTTCTTCATTTCTCACTTATGGTGTGCTGCGTGGTGCGTCGTCGGCTGTCGTCCTACCCACCATGGCCTTGCAAAGGATATATCCAATTAGGAGACAGTCCCTGGCTTCGCTTTCGGGCTGGTACTTGTGCTTGGGCTTGGGCTGCCTCCACAGGAAGCGTTATCCTCCGGCTCCTCCGACTCAGTGCTGGTCACGTGAAACGTCTCCATCGTCCATCCAGATATCCTCATCGATTGTGCCGGTGTGCCACCGAGAGGATCCTTGCTGCCTTGCTGGTGTTGTCGGGCAGGAGAAGGGGAAGAAAGTGAGAGGCCCCACAAAGACGGGGTTCGGTCACATGTCACGTCTCCAACACTTGTGGCAGCGGCATAACTGGTTGTTGGGCTTCCCAAAGGGACGACAAACACCGGAACGTCGTTCGTATTGTGTCTTGTTGTAACGGTTGTAATTCTATCCTCTTTCAAGGACTTTTAGGATGGAAGGTTAGTCAGGACGACTAGAGTTTTCTGTTGGTCTATTTTTATGCTGTTTGGCCGATCCAGGAGGCGGTTGCGTCATCATATAATTGTTACTAGAACGGTCTTCCCCTAGCATCTTTACAAAGCTAGAAGCTTAGTTTCTTTCAGATTCTAACAAAATATAACCTCCTGCGTTAGAAACAAAAGAATCCAAATACCTTCATTTACATCAAACCGATAAGAAGCCGTGTCTCGCATTGGAGGTGGGTGATGGTGTACCAAGGTGGATCCCCAAAGCGCAGCGCTGGTCGGGGTTGCCCCCTCTGCGCCCAGACCAAAGCCATCCATATCTGTGAGAACGTTTGATTGCTGCATGGGATGGGAATCACTGCAGTTGTTGTGGCGCACGAATGAAACACGTTTTGGAATCTTCCACCGAATGGTGGAGGAGGGGGGGGGGGGGGGGGGATGTTGTATATCTTTATGCCGCACTCCCACAGATCCATTCGGTCGTCGTCCTCCCTGCCTTCCACAAGAGAGACACACAGCAGAGACAGACACGTCAGGAGTGAGGTTGCGGTTTTCTGTTGAACGAATCCCAGCGGCGACTGTTACGGGATCTTTCTCGAAGCACTCCGACGACGTTGTCTTACCGGAGCGGTGAGAGAGAGAGAGAGAGAGAGAGAGTGGGGATCATCATGAATATCAAAGCACTGACTCCGGGTGAGCTCTGGTGGTGGTTTGGTGGTGCTCAGTAGAAAATGGAATGGTTTCGAGTTTTGTCCGCACAATTTCCCAGACTGTTTGTTTGTTGTCCGTGCTTGTGGAGGCTGCATGATTGATGCCCTTTCTCTCTCACGGTTTGCCATGTTGGCCTCCTTTTTAAGTGGGGAATGGGGAGGGGGAGAGGCATCAAATGTTTTTTTTATTCAACTCCGATAGAGAGTAATAAGGATTCGCCGGAGCCATCGAGAACAACCTCAAACAGCGTGCAGCGCTAATCAAAGTAGTTTGTGAGAGCACACAAGGCGGGTTGTGTCCTGACCGAATCAGAAACCGAAGTAGTAGTAGGTATTGCTTCCATGGCCTGCTGCATAGAAAGCAGCTTGTATGCTCTGCACCAACTGTTTGGTAGAAGCTATTAGTAAACACACTCCGGAATCATTCGTTTACGAGCGTGGGTTACAGCGTTCGGTCGCTTACTTGTTTTGTTAGCTGTGCTGCCGCCTGTCTACCAGTAGAAGTGAACGCAATAGACGCAACAGCCGCAACAGTAGTATGTAGTAGTAATAGAGCTGGTTTTAATGGATATAATTGTGTGTGACATTTGCATTTGTGTAGCGGCAGTAGCGGTGCGGTGGCCGCGCGCGAGACCAGCAGCAGGGCAGGCGCCCGCATCGCGCATCGCGACGACCGTGTGCGTCGCCTATCGCCGTGCCTGGGAGAGAGAGAGGAAGAAAGGAAGGAAGGAAGAAGAAACACAGGGAGGAACCTTGGGCCTTCGCTCGTCAGCAACGGCGGCGGCCGTAGGCGAATGCCACGGTATGAATGGGCTGTGGCTTCTCTCCCGCACCATTTTGGTCGGTGCGCGTTCCCACCACGGCGGAAGTCAGCAAACGCCGCCGACCGCGCCCGGGGTTCAATTAATAGTATGTTCCGGTGGGTGGACTCGCACTCCTCGCGCATGCGCACATTTGATACGACAGAGACTGGTGCTGGCGCTGGCGGACAGAAAATGATGAAAAATATCCTACCCACCACCGACAGCAGCAGCAGCAGCAGCACACGCACACCGAGGCACACACTCACACCCAGGCGGGCGGCGTCCATTTTCCGGAAATGGTGGGACGGCCAAACGCTTTCATCAAATGACGTAGCAGCACAGCTAGGGAGGAAGGGGTTACAGTGGAGTGAAAAGAGAAGGGGGTTCACTGCATAGTTTTTCCTTCACTTCCTGACGCCGCTTTTCTCTTTTTCTGCTGCTCTTTCCTCCGCTATCGGCACCCCTCAAAACCCGGATATTGCTTGCTCGCTCGCTCGCTCACCCTCTGTATACTATAGTATCTATCGCTCTGGATCTGCTTACTGGAGCGGAGTATGCTGTGGCACCACGAAGAGGAGGCGGAGGACAGCATCATTGAATAGTGTGCCTGTGTCTGTGCCTGTGTGTGTGTGTGTATGCGTCCGCTCTGTAGCAGACACAAGAGAGCGAGAGACCGCGGGGACAAAATAAGGAGAGGAGTGCGAGAGCGCGTCGTTTGCTCTTCTCTCACCCCTTTTTTTTTTCTTTCTCGCATCCCCCACCCACTTCCCGTCCGGTCCGCAGTCCAGGGAATTTGGTTCGCGTTGGAGGAGGAGGATTGGTTTGGATGTGGGGGTTGGGAAAACCCAGGCAAGCGGAAAACACAAAATGGCGCTCCTGTGTCAACGTTACGTTGTATTGTGTCCTCGCTCACATGGCAGCCATAATTCGGGTTCTCTCAATGTTGGCTCTACGGAAAATCCCAAATACTCATAATGCACCAGCGACGATCCCTGGAATTGTCGTTGTCACAGTTGTTGTGTTGTTCCTTGCTGCTGTGCTCTTGTGTGCCAGCGAGCGACGAGCGATGATCAACATTGGATGAGAGTTGATCTCGTTAAAAAAAAATACGGAGAAGTGACGCGATGAAGAAGATCGACGATCGGTGCCGTGGGAGAGCCTTTTTTTCTATCCAACACAATGCACCTCTTCCCCCCCCCACCCTCCCTCCTCCTTTATTGTGCTTTTGCGCCACTCCCTACGCCGCAATCCTACGGAACAATCTCGCATTTCCATCGCCATCACAACGCATCGTTTGAGATCCGTTTGGGTTACTTGGATATGTGCCATGCCGTCGCGGTTGTTTCCAAGTAACGACTATCAGTTCGCTGCTCATTACCAGGCTACTGCTGCTGCTGCTGCTGCATCCTGGTTACTACAATGTTGAAAATTAATTGTTTCCCAGTAATATCGATAGGAGTGTGTCGTGCATCTCCTCGTTGTACTGCTGTTATGTTATTCAACCGATTGAGTTGTACGAACCGATAGAAATATAAAATTCTGCAGGGATCAAGGTGTTCCTTGAACTGATATTCGATAAAAGGAGCAATAGATTAACGGAGCCGGCACAGGTACGTGTTGCTGTGGTTTCGAAAAAGCGTCTGAATTTTACAGCAACTGGCGGCACCACGTCATGTCGGCTGTCGCAAGTGTCGTCACTTGAGTTTCAATCTTACTGAAGACTTTTTTTCCAGTTGGATTTCCCTATTGGATTTTTTGCTGGAATTTAATCCAAGTCATCAGCAGATTCTCAATTGGTCTGATGAAGGGCTCCACCTTAGGCCGTGTTTTCTCGAAGTGAAAATGAAATTGCCCCCCGTGTCTTGCTTCTCTTCCGTTGGCGGAGAATCGTTTTCGTTCTGATGATGCCCGCGAACGACGGCAACGCGAATCGGCGTAGTTTTGAGATAAAACCGCGTTAGAGCGTCATCATCCCACCTACAGTCTCCTGCGCACACACACACACACACACCCTTCCAAAAACACCCACATCCATCCACGGTACACCTAACCTAAGCGTGCCGAAACCGCTCTCTCGGGGTTGGGACTTACACCTACTACCTAGTAGTACTACCTACCTACTACTACCACTACTCTGCTACATCAGTAGCCGCTAGCAAAGGAAGGGTTGGTTTGCGATGAAGCGAGTTTACGGGGGAGGGGAGGAGGGGGACCGTAGCAAACACACAAGTGGTGGAGCAACTCCTACAACACCACCAGAGGGAGGCACATCAACTCTCCCAACACATCGGCCTGACTAACTGGCTGCTGCTGCTGCTGCCCACCACCCCTTTGCTTTGGAGTTTGTTGTGTGGTGGAGCGCACACAGCGTTGGTGTGTTTTGTGTGTATGTGGCGGCTGGAGTGGTTATTGCGGTTACGCGGCATGCGGCCGCGCCTGTATTGGTGCTCCCCAAGTTAATGCCAGCGACGAGCGCGACCATTACACCGCCAACGCCGCCGCCGCCGCCGCCGCTGCCGTCGTCGTGATGATCCGGGAGGCCAACCTAAAACGCCATCCTCCGCCTACTGCTGCCCCCTCCCTTCAAACCCGCCTATGCACCGTTGTTTAGGGCATCCCCTAGTGGCACTCTTGTCTATGGTATGATGGGTATGGGGTGTGCAGCAAACCAGCCCTGGTGGGGATGGGTGGTGTGCTTTCGTTCGTTCGTTCGTAGCTCATTGTGATGCGTCAAGTGTGGTGGAGTTCCCGGGCACAGCACTTGCGCGTTAGCGAGAGCCTGTAAAAGCGACACTCCTCTCCATCCTTCTTTAGGGAGTGTCATCATCTGGAGATCTTAAACAATTTGTAAAATGATATCCTCACCGGATCACGGCCACGAATATATTTACATTTTTGGAGCGATACTACCGAAAACAAAACCACAAGGAAGCCAAAAGCGAGAAACTCTCGGTCTCCGTCGTTGTCGTCGCGTGTCTGTTGGCGCCTGCTTTTTATGGTAAAGTGTCTCGGAAACACCCGGTATTAGAATAATATGCATATGATGAGAGAGAGAAGGGGGTATTCGGGGATTCTACTCACTCGCTACCCACTAAAGGCTCGAACCTCGTAGTGCTGATGGTCTAGTAGGTTGACCAACAACAACAACAACACTTAATCCCCCCATTAGTGTTAGCACAGCATTCGAATTCCTCTAGAGAGCGCCTGTCCGGGTGTGTGTGTGTGTGTGTGGGAGTGGAAGTTTGTTGCGTGTTGGCACTAAACGTGGCACGAGAAATAGGAGGAGGCCGCACGGTGTGGTGCCCACTCATATCCGTTTTGCTGCCGGTGCCGAGGTCTCCTCGACAAGGTTATTACGCCGTTACCGCCACCACCACCATCGCTATAGCGGGGAAGGATCAATCCGATCCAGCTGATTCTCGAGATGATGATGACGATCGACGCGAGAGAGACGAGGAGAATGAGAGAGAGAGAGAATAAGGAAGGAGCAACTCCCACTCCCAGATGGACATCGCAATCCGATCCAACCCCGTCCTCGAACGTGTTGCCAATTAACTTCCTCAAAATGATTTCTTTTCGACTCGACTGATGTGCCTTGTTGTGACTTACCGTCAAAGTTCTTTGCCATATAGGGTGATACTCTCCAACTAGAGTAGAATCCATCCATATTATCCGCATTTTCTGTATTGTGCATGCGCATCGCGTATAGACTTCCCGTTCTACGAGCGATTAAACAGTTGCTGCTACTGTAGGCCGCAGCTAGTAGGATTGTTTTGGGTTTTCATGTTTCCTCTCTCTCTCTTTCTCTCTTTCTGTTGCCATCTTTTGCTCTTTGCTACACCGCCTTCTTAGATTGGTGCACAAGAGGGGAGTAGCAGAGCATCAACGCGGGCGCGGGGTACGCAGTCCGAAACGCTGCTGAATGCTGCCGCTTGTTATTATGACATCGCAGTTTCTCGCGCGCGAGAGAGAGAGAGAGAAAGAAGGAGAGCGAATGTACCAAAGATCATCGTTGTTGGAGCGATCGTGTGTCAGATCGTGTGTAGTGTGTTGTGTGTTTGCGAACGATTAAAAAGCCGCGACGTACGGACCGTTGTGATGGTGGTGGTGGTGGTGGTTGATGCAGTAATAAATATGCAATCGGTCCGTCTGACAGGTTGACAGGTTTGTGAAGGTCATGATCATGGGCATGGCTGTTCGGACGTCGGACGGCTTCCAGGTGTGCAATAATACGCCGATGCCGATTGTGATGATAGTGGTGGTGGGACATCTCTTGCTAAGATGACCAGTCATCTAGACGCCGGTAGTTGAAAGGAAGGAGAATAGTGGAGGAAACAGACGTGATATATTGATCAATCGCGATCTTATGCTGCTTCCGAAGGTTCCGTCCCTATGCAGTCGTTACAGCATTTGTTGCTTGTTAAATAAAAAGGGGTGCTCGATAAGGAGGAAGTAGTTTGTGGTGTGGTTGTCGCACACCCACCACGTGTGCGCAGTGACGAGTTTGCGACATAAAATATTGGAATTCCGACGCCCTCGATCATCCACCATACCGCTACACACCAGCCCTCCCACGAACTGGACCGGTTCCGTAAGCGCGACGATAACAACCACCTCGCGCGCCTTCTGTGAAGGACATTCCGTGGTCGCTCCATTGCTCGAAGGGATGGAGGATGATGTAATCGAGGATGGAATGTTTGAAGTTCGTAAAGCGCTCCGTCGCGAAGCACTTTTTCGAGCAAATGACGACTTCATGCATGCTGCTTCCTGTGTTCAAGTTTATTGTCGCTTTACCGGTAAAGAGGGAAGAACATATAGTAAAAATTTAGTAGCACTGTGTGATCACACACATTCGTCATCTCTGAAGAAGTGCGTGTTACAGGGAGAATTCCAGTGTGAGTTCACAGTGCTATCTCTCATGAGAGAGGTGTGTGGACATTGTCACGTCCTCGTAAGATACTACGCTTCATCTGCCGGGCAGGGGTGTGGTGTAGGAAGTTGGAATCTGGGGGACCCGAGGAGGGGCGACAGTCCCTTTCCCCCGTATATATATCTCTACCGGGCGAGTAATGGGCATCACGTTTGGAATTGTTTGAAGAAGAGATAAATATGTAGCAGCACGACACGTCGCCCATCACGAACACGAACCAACCCTTCTCCGGTGCGAGCGATCTCTTGGGCAACGCGTACGTACGGACCTTAGCAACACTTTGCTCTCGGTCGGTGCTGGTCTTGGCCGACGCAACCACAACTACACCGTCAGTTGTGTTCCTTTGCGAAACTGATCTAGTTTTCTCTGGAAAATGTGTGATGCTTTGGAGGATACATTCAAACAGCACGCAAGCAGGAGGACGAGTGAGGGGTTACAGATGTTGATAATTTTTTGCAAGAAATACATTTATTATCTTGGGCAGTATCGAATGCAATTGAATTAATTGTTTGTTTTTTTTTTCATTCACAGGGCGTCGTCTTTCAGTATTGCGAGAGTCGAACAAAGACTGATAAAATCCGTGTGTGGTGGTGTATTGTGACCCTCCAAGGACACGCTGAAATAGTGTGATAAACGGTATCACTATTCCAATTACTATAACCTGGCGAACATAAAAGCTAGCAATCAACAAACAACAGATCACATCAAAATGACTTCCCAAAGATTCTGTCTCCGTTGGAACAACCATCAGACGAACCTGCTGTCAGTATTCGATCAGCTGCTCCACGACGAAACGTTTATCGACGTGACGTTGGCCGTCGAAGGGCACCATCTAAAGGCCCACAAGGTAAGTCCCATCACAATTTCCTCCTTACTTTAATGCCATCAACGAAAACGAGGGTCAACGGCAAAAAGGCTCTTGATTTTTCGCTGCCCCTGGTACAAAGCTCATCTCATACTAACCGGGCACCTTTTTTTCCCCCCACAGATGGTGCTGTCGGCGTGCAGCCCTTACTTCCAGCAGCTATTCGTAAACCACCCCGAGCGCCACCCGATTGTCATCTTGCGGGACGTGCCTTTCAAGGATATGAAATGTCTGCTGGATTTCATGTATCGTGGCGAAGTATCCGTCGATCAGGATAGGCTGGCAGCGTTTCTGCGAGTGGCGGAAAGCCTTCGGATAAAAGGACTCACCGAGGTGAACGATGACAGGCCTACACCTCCGCCACCACCACCTCCATCAGCCTCATCTGCCCCACCAACAGCACCACAGCCGGCGGCGGGGGCAGCTGGTGGCAGAGTGGCAACTACGCCGAACCACGGAGGTGTGGGCAACAGTGGCAGTAGCGGCGCTGCCAATGCCTCCTCTTCACCAACCGAAGACACGATGGCTGTGACCGGTATGGCATCGCCCATTCCAAGTAGTATTCCATCCGCCACGGCTACCGCTGCGCAAACCAACAGCAGTACATCCAATGGGCACAGCGGCACTAGCACCAACACCAGTACAACGGCGTCCACCGGTCAATCGACAGCACAACAGCAGAATAATCTAAAACAACTTCCGCCGCTGCTGGCAGCGACCGGTATTGTCACGCGCAGCCACAGCAACAGCCTACTCCAGCAGCATCATCAACCGCAATCTCAACAGAGCAGTAATAACAGCAACAGCAGCACTACTAGTAGCAACATGCTCCAAACCAACCCACTGCTCGGTTCGGCCCTCTCGCAACAGAAGCGCAAACGAGGACGCCCACGGAAGCTTTCCGGTAGTGATGCCGGTGGTAGTGGTGGTGCGACGGCTGGCGCAACTACCGCTACCGGTGGTGGTGATGGTGGGGATGGATCTTCTTCCTTTCTCGCTGGTGACGACTACGATAGCAACTCGATGGACCTGATGGAAGTACGAATTGGTAGCAGCGGAGCGTCGGTTTCGGGCGACGATGAGCAACAGCTACGCATTGTCACAAGCCGATCGGAAATGGACGATGATATTGATGCTGAGGACGACCGTGCTGATGAAGCGCTGGATGATGAAGAGGATGAGCAACGGCAGCAGCAGCAGCAGCAACAAAGCGGTCAGGATGATAACGATCAAGAACAGGACGTTTCGCTGGACGACGCCATGATGATGGAACGAAGAAGCAGCAATCTATCGTCGCGGCAAACGAATAACAATAACCATGGTGCCAAGCGGCAACGTCTGAACAAAAATAGTAACGTAACGACACGGAAAGCTAGCCTACGCAACAACGATAACAGCATGTCCGGTAAGTAATCTGTTCTTTTCAAATCTTCTTACCAACAAACCAACCAACCAACAATCCAACTAAACCAAACACTCATCCATCCAACCTACCTATCATGATGCTTTCGGGACACATAACGCACATGTCACATTTATGCTCGAATATGCACCAAATATATGCAGCGATATATAATCACCATAGGACAACCCATGAGTCACCCACGAATTACATGTCCTTCCCTGCTATTTCTTCTCCATTGCTAACGCAAGTGGAGCATAATTGTGTTGTTGTTGTGTTAAGCCTCTGTACAATTGTGTTGATTGATTAAAAATGAAACAGCTGTTCAACCGTTTTCCTCGAGCGTAATAATACCGTTTACTACATACACGCTTTGAACTTCAGTTCTCGGGAGTCTGGTTCTCAATGCTTTGCGGTAATGCTAGTGTATCAATATAATTAATTTGTCTTTCTCACGCTTTAATTATTTGTAAATATACTCGTATTCATATATACATATGCACTCATGTAGTTAGAAATATTTAGTATATAAGTGTTTTCTGCGGGATTATGTTTAAATGAAAATTATCAATTTAAACTACAAGCCAAGCCGGTGGAGGAAACACTAAGTCGCCTAATAGTAGAACCATTTCGGGTTGGGCCGTCCTACAAGTGTTTCCAGGTATAGAGAACATCAAGATATGTCCTTTACCGACTTTCAGTCTTACAAACAATTGTGCATATGCTACCAACACGATCGTTGTTTTTAAGATCGATTAAAACAATTCTAATAATAGAACAAGAGTAGTAAGAGCCAACAAGACAATATCGGAAAAAATTGGAATCGGAATATCGGTAAAATCGGAAATCAGTAGACGTTGAAATTTGCTACGTTACTGCTTCTGTTATTGCTAACACACGAGGACAGTGCACATTCGATTGCTCATACATGATCAATATGAGCTTCCTTCGTCAACAGTCCTCGCATAGGAATTTGACTATAATGGTTCAGTAAATATAGATTTCGCGTGTTGAATTGCGCGGGATTCGTTTTGTAACTGTCGTCAAGCGTAACTCTGTGCAATGGTGTGTGTGTGTTTGTGTATACCGCTGGTTTTATAAATTTTTGGTGAAGCACGCTCCGAAAAGCCACTGCTAACAATGTAACTAAATCACAACAACAAAAATATAACAACCGGAAAACAGAAACACTGAGGTGAGTTTCCGCTACCCACGGACCGCTACAGCCGATCTCCTCTAATATAGTTGGAATGATTTAATTGCCGAGATTGAAACATGAGATGTTTTAAACTCATCCCCGGGTGATAACACAACGATAAGTGTGGATGAGGGGAGAAGGAGAAGGGGGTGCAGCCGAATGTAAAAAAAAAAACGGACGCAAATAATAACTGAACCATAACTCTTAGAATTGAACAAAATGTTATTTTAGCGTAGGAGATATCTGACAATGGCTGTGTTCCTTCTTCTGTACAGTAAACCCCGATGAACTGTCCATTCGTATTGCTTCAATAGGAAATTCGGCAAAATTGCAAATATTTCGCTTGTTCTGTTACTTTTTATTTTTACTAGTAGTAATCATTTCAGTACTCCAAAACTTTAGGGACCTAGCGAAAATCGTAATTGTAGTAAATGTAGGAATTATTATTTATCATTTGTTGCGTGTCTCGACCGCTTAATATTTATTTGCTGCTTGTGCTGCTGCTACTGTTGCTGTTACTACTACTACTTTAGTTAGTTGCTTTGCTTTAAACACACTACGTTATGTTTACACATCCAACATGTTTATCGCATCTCAAATTATCTGCCTCCCATCTTAAATTATCTGGTTGGTTAGTAATCAATAAATTTAAGCCTTTTTCTCCTTGGTGTTGGCATTAATGGATAGAGCCTAGCTGTCGAACCTAAAGATTGTACACATCAGGAGATCTGTATCAGGATAGAAAACCAACGAAAAGATTCTAAAACAAACTCGAAATTAAATCATTTACGCTAGAGAGTAAAGAACTGAAGCGGTTCGGGAATAGCATATTTGTATATCTCATTTTGTGTTGTATTTGTATATCTGTACTCGTCTTTTTGTCTTGTTCATACATCCTTACATCCTGCTCTGTAGTCCTTATCTCATTTCCTTCTTGATATTCCGATCATCCGAGGATTGATAAAATTGTTTGTCCCATTTTAACTTATAGTTGAATTAAGATAGAAGAGTTTCATCGTCGCTGAGTGTTCTACCCTTTTTCGCAGTCTTTGCACTATCGCTAGTTTTCCTTATGTGTTGTGCTTGTCCTCTCTTTCACCCGCTGTTTTAAAATAAGAAGACCAACGTTAGAGCTAAAACTACCCGTGTATGTTTGTGTGTTTGTGAATGTTCTAATCGATGTTTTTGTGTACCGTTCTTCTTTTAGACTCGAAAGATTCATTCGCAGAGGAAGAAAACTATCTCGCAATGGAGGGCAGCGCATCAGGTGACGAAGAAGCAGAAGATGAAGAGGAGGATGCCGGTGAGGATTCATACGAGGAGCGAGAGCTGAACTCGAGTTTGATGGAACCGCAGTTACTGTTGGATGAGTTCGATGAGCCGGTGGAATTTAAATTTGATCCACGCACGGATAGTGGCGCTATCGATTCGACGACGACAGCGACGGGCAACAGTGGTGGTTATCTCCAACCCCTGCATGGAAAGGCAGGTCTGAAGGTGGTGGGTGGTTCGTCCGCTGAATCTGCAACAAGTACGCCGGCCCGCATGCCCCAAATTTCCGTTGTCCCGACGACCGCGCTACAAATACCGAAACTGGCCCCACTGACCCCGGGTGCTAATGCAGGCTTCCTCAGTGGAAGCACCAAATCCTTGCCGCGGCTTCACAAACGTCAGCGATTGTTGGCACCAAAGAAACCGAACGGTATGACAACCACTCAAACGATCCTCAACAATCTGAACAACAATTTGAACGAAAGCCTTATCTCAACCTCATCGAATTCTGCGACAGCAACGGCTGGTGGTGCTGGCGGAGCGTCAGGTGCGGGTGGATTGCAAATTTCTAGCGTCTTATCGGGTATCGGATCGACCGATGTGTACGATATGTTCTCGAACAGCGTGCTGCGATCGTCAAGTCCTCGCTCCAACTCGAACTCACCCTCAGTCAAGAGCGGCAGTGGTGGTAACGGTGGGGGAGGTAGTGCCGGAGCCGGCGGTGCCGATGGTAGCCGGCCGCATAAGTACGCCGTCATCGACGACACCGAAGGAAGTGTGCGCGATTTCTGCAGCAAGGAGGGCGATCATGTGTACCGGTGCAAGGTATGTCTACGTGTGTACACGCACATCAGCAACTTCTGCCGGCACTATGTCACCTCGCACAAGCGCAACGTGAAGGTCTACCCGTGTCCCTACTGCTTGAAGGAGTTCACGCGCAAGGACAACATGACGGCACACGTCAAGATCATCCACAAGCAGGAATTCGCTCAACACACGACCAGTGCCGGTGGTACTTCACCTGCTAGTGGCCTCTCCCGGGGTGAAGAATCCAATTCCAGCTTTAGTCTGATGGGCAGCGGTACTGGTAAGGAGGCAGCGAACGGTGGCAACAATTCAACGGCAGCCACAGGTTTCATTGCGGTGGCGAATGCGGTCGGTTTGCAACCCAAATCGGGCACCACTGGCGGTGGATCGAGCATACGAATCGTATTTCCGTCGCTTCCTGGGGCGATCTCGTCGAGTGGCGGTGGTGCAGCGGCAGCAGCCGTTGATCCACTGTCAGTAGTAGCGGCAGGGTCAACCGGAGCAATCACCATCAAGAAGGAGTTCCCTGACAAACCATCGTCGGGCGCGAACTCGCCCACTGGTTCCGTCTCGTCCAGTTCCTCTTCGGGCATCACAGCTAAACAACAAGCAACGACTACGGTCAGTCAGTAGAGTGTGGCGACGGGGTAGGCAGCTTTTAGGCTATAAAATTCCACAAATAGGACCCGATTTATCCCGAATTCCGATGCAAATCTCATACGCATACTGAATACACGCAAAGCTAGAGGGAATGAAAGAGAAAGTGCGCTGAAGATACAGCACAATAATACGATCGACCAAAAGAGGCTATACGTTAGTTAAAAAATGTAAAACAGCCACATGAGCCACATGATGAGCACATTGTACATTATCACTGGATTCACGACTACTAACATTAATATCAACAAAGCAGCGGCATACTTTATGGTATACCATTTGTGCTGAAATCGCGGCACGGTTATGCTGGCAAAGCTCTGATAACAAAACACAACAAAAAATCTCGCCATTTAGCCTGGTGATGGTGAGAAAATTATCATTCCTTCAAAAGGGTATTTTAGGGTACAGAGTGAGTGCTTCAGTTCACGACGAAGCTACCAAGGATTCTTGTTTCTTTGAAGGTACACTTACTTGTACGAAAGATCAGATGGTGTCTGGCGGTGACGGTGGTGCAGGGGGTGCACATGAGGACCACGACCATAAAAAAAACATTATTTAAATATGTGTCTTCTTTGTGGTTTGGTTTGTGCTGGTCAGTCCAAGGATTTTACGAAAAAACAATATGCCAGAGAGCAAAATCAATTTGTTTTAAATATATATAAGGAAGGACGCGGTATGTTTGAGAGCAAAATCAATTATAATGCTAAGAATATTGCGATAATGTGTGTGCAGTAGAAGGAGGAAGGTAGAGGTTTGATGGTGGAGTGCAGCGACGAGGAGCAGGATTCATTTATGAATTCGAATTTGATCAGCGCGTATTGAATGACGTCGTAATTGATCTAAATTGAAGTTGATTTAGAATGTACAGAGCGTTCCGACGAAGGACGCTAAACAATTCTTGTAGGCATTTCTAGCGGTAATTTAACGTAAACTTATTTTAGTGTCGTTACGTTTTGTACATCCTTGTTCGTCCATGCGGCAACAAAACTCGCAAGACACACAACCATAAGTCACACAAGTCTTCCTCCGCAAAAGAGCAAACACACGCAAGCTAGGAGCAAAAGGCCCAGCAACCATCAGAATCGTCTTCCCAAATGGGATAGCTGTATGGTGGTTGTTTTACCTTGATAGCCAATGCAATGCTGTGTGCCGTTAAACCAAACGAATGCTTTTTGTTTTGTTTTTCGATTGCATTTTAGTTTGTTAACTTTTTTTTTCAAACAAGAAAAAGAATTGACATAAGAAATATTTAATTAGTGGTGTAAGGGTAATTCATTCTCTGTGTACTGCACTGGCACTGGCACTGTTTAATATTTCTTCATTTTAATCATTTCTGTCTGTTTTCCTTTGTGTCTTTATTTGTTAATTATTTATAACATCGATCCCTTGAGAGTCTTGCTGTTATTATTTCTCTTTTATTGTTTATGTTGTTGAAAACGATCTTCTTTGTGTTCTCTCTGTTTCTTCAAAGCATCGCTGTCCCACTTTGCGTTACGAGCAGCGCATTGAGAGCGTTTATCTGTTCTTGTGGGTCTTATTATTTTTAATTTAATTTTAATCCCGAGGCTTCAATGCGATGCTGTTTATTAGTTACCAAAAACGAACTGCACTATACACTGTATGTATATAAACATGCAAACAAATATAATTATAATGGCACATGAAAACGCGGATTCATAGTATTTCCGTGTCTAGCAGACGATCTCACCCCTTTTTAGTGTTGCGAGCTTAGATCCCTTGTACTCCCATTCCTTTCTCCAATCTTGTTTTTAAGCTAGCTTGTAAAGATCTTAGTTAACTTACACTGGAATCATGCATTTGCAGGTTTGTGAGCAAATGAATCAAAATTGCGGAGAAACGAAGAGATAATAAATCCCAAAATATGTCTAAAGATAATATGTCTAAAGGAGAGTACACTTTCTAAAGGTTTTTTTTAGCGATAAAACGACAGAAACAAGTCTGATAAGATAGTATCAAAGAGCGCGCACTCCAGCGCGCCTGTTGCTTTAGGTGTAGGTTTCAACTG
The DNA here is from genome assembly GCF_943734745.1 of Anopheles darlingi. Lineage (NCBI taxonomy): Eukaryota > Metazoa > Arthropoda > Insecta > Diptera > Culicidae > Anopheles > Anopheles darlingi. Next base: position 23,954,784 of record NC_064874.1, on the reverse strand, counting down.
TCATAGGGAGGCGTATAGTCAATAAGGTTCATCTTTGGAAGTAAGCAAAAAACCTGTATGGAACTTTTTTTTAAATTCTCGTCGCTACAGATCCACCAAACTATCTGCGAATAACCGGCTACTCACACAGGCAGCAAATGCGCCGAATCGCGTTCGGGATTGAAGCAGAACTAAGATTGGAAATTGTTGATACAAGAATGAATGTAAAATGCAAATACAGCGTGTGAAGAAAGAAAGGAAGACACTTCTACTATTAAATACTATTATTACCATTTATCGCTATCGTAAGTTCTGTTTTGTTCCAGAAACTGGGAAAACCCAATAGCATGTAAGGTGGGATTAAAACATGCAACTAGCGAGAGTTAGGCCCGCCTTATCGGGGCAATGTTTAGCATTGTAAATTAGAGTGAATAGTATTTATACAAAATGAAAACGACATACTGACACATACACACACATACCTCTAATCCTTAATCTCCTGTATCGAGCAGCATTACCAGAAGCAAAAGGTTTTTCTTTGTTTGTTTGTGTATTTTATGTATGTTCTTGCTCTAGTTTATCTATGAAATATCGCGCATAGTGCGTGTACAGTTAGCCTCACCCATTGCCGGTTTTATGTGTTATTGATTTTTGAAAACGGACTTTCGATGCGAATGCTAGCGGCGTTTCTACATGCACTGTACATTTGGCAAACAATATACAAATTTAGATATTGCATACATTATTTTCAACGTGTAAAAAAATTGTAACGGCTTGTGACGCAAACAATTCGTTGCTGCAGTGTAACTACAGCAGCAGCTGCAGCAGAAGCATACATTGTCTCACGAAACGTTCTCAGTTATCCTGCAAGTGTATTTCTTAGAATGTCTATTTCCTGCAACTGAAAGAGCGAGAAAGCCTGTTTTCGGCTCACAATGCAATACCGATATTCTAGTTTGATCGAGTAACTGTTTCATTTACATGCACCATCGATATGTTTAAAGACTTTTTTGTATTATAAACCACATCTGCGGCAGCACGCCCCGTATAGAAACAATAGAAGAATGTCAACACTGATACTTTTTCTCTCTATTATTAGAACATTTCATGCGATGTCTTTGTAGGGCATCGATGTGCACAATAGACAATGCTTAAACGCACTCACTCTCTCACTGACACATACACGAACCCCGATAGCTAGTGCAATTTTAATGATTTAAGTAGTTCTGCTTCCGGTTCAGGCGGAAAAGAAAAGACGAAATACGCCGCCGTGGCGACAGCAACTGCGCTCCGGGTGCAATTTTATTCCGGGACGGGAGGTGTATGATTGTACAGAAAAAGAAATGCGTTTATGAAATAGAGGAGAGAGAGAGAGAGATACCTTCGAATGATCGCTTAACTAGATTGTCGTGATCCAGCATTGCCTGTAAACGAAAAGCATTTAATCATTTTAGCCCGGACAGAAATGGTCTTTGTCCGCCAATAACCACCTATTCGACTCCGTTTCTGGCCTGTAGGATGCTGATGGCTGATATAGACGTTACTATCTTAAAAGGGAAGAAAGGAAACGGCGCACGGACCCTCCATACGATGAAAACATGAAGACATGAAAACAGGACAAATCAAAGCATGAACCAGGGAGGTACCTCCAAACAGGATACTATTGCTATTGATGTGAAGCAGTCGAAAATGCATGGTTAGCTAGCGCGTATAGTAGGTTAAATACACAAAGAAAAGAATCACCAAAAGAAACTAAATAAATAACACAATTGTACGCACAGACTTATTAAACCTATTTTTCGATGTATATGTTTTCAATTGTTTTTTTTTCGCTCTTGCTGTTGATGCTCTCCCCCATTTCTATTGCATGATGCTTTTGGAATTGATTTTATTGAAATATTTGTGATGCGCAGGAGCAAAACTACTTCAACTTGCTTACGGTTACAACAGCAAATGCCAGTTTGCTAGTGCCTGCGATTGCGATTAGAGGTGATAGAATGCCGAAAATATGCTAAAAATATGTTTTTAACTATCCTAATATACACTTCTATTTCTAATACCGGCGATCCTATTGCGAACCGATAACGGTGCACAGCGGGAACATCGGTGATTTATATTTAAAAATGGTACAGGTGCACTGCCTGTGAATATTGGAATTGAACACAAGAAATAAAATGAAAATTGTTAAAAATTACCTCGTCGATGCGTTGCACTTACGTTTTCCTTGGTCACCTCTACAATTTCTGCTGCATCATCTGTAGCGTTATCGTTGGTTGTGACAGAGAGAATTATCATCTTTGATGATTTAGTTCACCTTGAAGACCATCTGTTAGATACACTTGTTGCTGGTTTGTATGAAAATTAACCAAACTTGTCCTCATACACAACATATCCTCTTGAGGCGAGAATAAATGCCAAATGCCATAAACCTGTGTTTTATAACCTACCGCATGATGCGATGCGACAGCAAAGACCATCGATCCATCGATTGCTCGGTTTCTCGGGTGCCGAATCGATACGTTCGTTGGGACATGCATAGAACGGTGCACCAAATGATGGGAAATTCCCGTGATTTAAGCAGATCGTCCTTCTACCGTTAGCCCACGTCAGTAGCAGCAACAGTAGCGGGTTGTTTGTGGTGGTTGTGAAGGTCCGTCATAGTTAGGTCACACTAGCGGGTGTGGCGAGACGGCAAATTACCTCGAAGGACCCTGTCGAACGAACTACGGGTGGTAACACTCCACTATATCGGGCAAAACAACAAATCGTTCAGAATCTATTGCATCGGGACAACACTTGGTGCTGCAGCACGAATGAGCCGGCATGATCGCGCACTGCTTCAATTATCAATGCAGATCGGGATTCTTACTCCAACACAAGCACTCACACGTGTTCAGGTCAAGGAATACCGCCGGGACTCTTCACAAAGGTACACTGTGTGACAGGAGGTCGATTGAGGGTACTCTTGCGGGTCGGATCAGGTGTTTGGTTAAAATGTTTTCGTATTATTGGCTTTATTGTAGCCATAAATTGTACACAAATGCCATCCAACCAGCTGAGGAGGAGTCTTTTCAACGCTTCTGCTTGCGATTTATGAGGTGAGAAGGATATAAATTGACCCACAATAATAATTCTTTTATACTATCGAGTAGATCCAAACGATCAATTAATTTAGAATCGATCTCTTTAGAATTGGATCTTTTCGCTCGTTTGTTGACCTTGATAGACTATTGCAGTATCGAAATAAAAGAGAAAGGTGTCCCCAGGATCGTCTCATGCTTGTATATCTTACTTTGCTGATTTTGCGTCACTTTCATCTAAAAGCAACACTAAGGAGACATAATCATCTAATAATAGGAAAAATTAATAGCTTCGCCAATCTGCTAATCAAATTATACTGCACTGTATACTGTACCCAACAAAATGCAAATTTAATACAATTAAAACAAACAATAGGTCTAAATCTTGGATCATGGTCTCCCCTACCGATACCTATAGAGCAAGTGAAACGAAAACGGGAATCAAAATAAACATACAGAATGGGTAGCAGATATTGCCATTTCTCAGGTGTGTTTCGTGTCCTTTTACTACGCTTTCCATACGCACCCATCTAATACTCTCTCGCAACAAATAGGTGAATGGAGATGAAATATGAATTTCAATTTAGCTTTGTGGATGCAGATAATATCTTTTTCTCGGTTCACGTCTCATCCTGTTGGAACTACGATGTTTGGTGGGAGCGGGTATCAACAAGCTACCTCATTCTCCTCGGTGAAACAGGTATCTCACACGCGGGAGGTAAAGAATTGAAGTCAAAACAAAAAGAAATCTTCTTCTCGCTGTATTTGTTTTACTTACTGTTCGTACGAGCATGCTGCCTCATGATGGCCAACGATCAACCTACAAGACTTTTTCCTCGGTCAATACCTGATCCAGGACTTTAAAACTAGCCTGCAAGTAACATGGAACCATCAGTCGTCGAACAGCGGTCCTTGTTTACGGTGGCACCGGTTGCGAACAAGATATTCTACTAGCAACGTTCTTCAAGTCACGTGCTGTTCCACGATTTGAATCAACCACCAGAACAGAACCTTAGAAAGATGTCTAAGTCAACGAGCTTCCAACGTTCGTCGCCGCTGCGTATTCCCGTGAAACCGTGCAAGAAGCAGCAGCCGATGAAGCATCATTCCAATGGCGCTGGCGGGGAGGCTGTGCCTCAGGCGGCCAGACAACTGCTCCGGTCACTAAATAACGATCGTCGAAACTCGATAGTGTCCTGCATCAGCATCGGTCGAAACGTACGCCAGACCGCCAATCTGCTCGATCAATCCTGCATGAACCAGTTCGACGACAGTTTCACCCTAGAGATGGACTGCACCGCACCGTTAACACCTCGCCGATCACCCCATCTGAAGCGTCGTGCCTCAATTTCCCTGCTAAGAAAAACTCTCAAGGCAACTAGTGTCAGCACGGGAAACAGGCCAACCGGTGACTACGGTGAGTTGGCCAAAGTCTCCCGCAAAAAGGCCACCAGTGTTCGGAAACGAATGCTGTGCACGATACGCAAGGTGTTCCAGGGGCGATCACGTCCGGGCTACAGCAAACTGTAAAGCAAATCACGTGAATTTCACTGCATCGCGTGCAGCACATACCGATCTGGGAACTTGCAACCAGGTGGGTTTTCTACTGTGATAGTGGTTAAATTGAAAGTTTAATTTATCATAATGCGTCGATGCGGAGAAACGCGGAATTATCTGAAAGGGAGAATTGTTAAGATATCTAGCATAAGAATCGCGATGAATTATTTTATGCAATGTGCGCTTGTTTTGTGTTAAGAAATGAATAAAATGATACTAAGGTTCTACATTGGCTATGCCTATTTTAATCTCGATCTTCCTAGACCGATATAGTGGAAATGAATGGAAAATTGTTTAAAAAATATCCTGAGGCGATGAGTTGGACTTACTTTTCCTGTTTTTGTCTCTACAGCTTGTGCTGCATCGTCTGTACGGTTGATGTTGGTTGTGTTTTTGTATATTTCTTCCTACTAGACTGTCATTGCACATAAAATTATGTTCTTTGTTAACGAAAGTACTTTTGCTGCCTTCTACAGATTTCCCTTATGACGATATGCTCGACGAGGAAGATGAGAGTTCGTATATGATCGGCGGATCACTGAACACTACTGGAAATGAAAAACAAATGTATCCACGTTGCTTTGCGCTGCTTAAAGAATTACAAAAGGGTAACCGCCTGCAAGAGCTAACGATCATCGATCGTGGACGAGGTTTCTACGATGAGCGTGTGGTGCTGGATAACGGAAAAGAGCTGATCAAGGATGAATTACCCCTGAGTGGAATATCCAGTGATAATGGTGATGATATGATCGAGTTACTTCCGCTCGGATGTGAATTACCAACGTGCAGTGACCTGCCATATCAAACGATGGAACGCAGCACTTCTCCCCTCCATCAGGATCGTGGTAATGAGGAGCAGCTTAACGATAGTGAAGAGCTTGAGGAGTTGAGCGCTGGCCAGCGTCGTACTCGCAGAAAACCGTACTCATCAGAGGACGATCCGGCAGAAGCGCTATCAGAGATGTCTGTCCGAGGGCTAAATCTGTTTCGATACGCAGCAAGCCAGGAAAACGGACAGTTCCAGTGTACCGAGTGTCTGAAAAAGGGTGAATACAAAACGTTCAAAAATAAGTACAGCGTTCAGCGACACGCTTTCCTCTATCACGAAGGCACCAAACGAAAAGTGTTCCCGTGCCCGCTCTGCAACAAAGCGTTTTCGCGCCCGGACAAGATGAAGAATCATCAGCGCACAGCTCACGGAATTCCAGCGACCAACTGTAATGTCCAGACCATCCCACACCAGCAGCCACAACAATCACTTGAACAGCTGCGAGCTGGACAATCACTGTTGAGGCAAGATTATCGGTCCGAGCAACAAACGGCAACAGAAAATGCAATGCAGTTACGTCGTCTACAGCAGGAGCAGGATGTGCTAAGGATAAGAAGCGTTGTTAGTAACATTGGTCTTCATCAACTACATCAGCAGCAAGACCTTCAGCAACAATACATGCAACATGCTGCCCACTAAACCACGGTCAGCGCAGAAAACAAAAAAAATGGTTTCATGTCAAACATGAACCACAGTTTCGTTTCCTTGATGTGCCATGTGGAAGTTTAGCGTATAGAATGATTCAGTGAAAATCTATCGATTGTTACACTTTTACAGTTTTTGCAAAGATCCTTTTTATATTTTATTGAAAATTGAATTGCGCAACCGCAAATCAGAGCATTGTCTGATTGCAAGTTATAGTATTTTAATAGTATTCTTATATATCTATTATACTTTTTCAATAATTGAACTGATTTACCCACTTACTGTATATCATAAACTAGTTTAACAGACCTATGATGAATTTAAATGAGCAGAACTACATCCAGTAGAAATGCGAACCTCGAAGCAACGTACTGGATCGGCTATAGTTCGTAAATCATGCCATATACCCAAAAAGGTTGATTATTTCTATATAAATAAGCATGAATTATTAGCTGATTTCAATTTGATCTCAATCTGAATTAATACGGTTTAATGATATGCCTAGAAGTATTGATGGGCTTGGCAGATGTAACGATTTCCTACAAAGTTTGTAATGAGTTACAAACTTGTGAAATCCTTTTCTTGTAAGCAGGGTGCACCAAGTGTAAACCAGCTGGACATAGCCCATCCATCTACCGTGCGAGAAGTACAAAGATTATGCAGAGAACATAGAATAACGAACGCCGTAATTTTTCGTCGTAATCTCCCTCACATAATTGCCGCTGCGAAAACTATTGAACCTCGATTTAAATATATTGAGCGTGAAGGTAGAGGATACACTATGGGTAAGAAAATAGTTAGTCGAATGCGAGAAAGCGTTTAACATCACAGTCAGACTGAATTTGACAATCTATGCGATTTGAATAAGTATTAAGAAATATTCCACGATTGAATTGTAATACTCCCAGAACGTGAAATAAAACAAAGGAACGTATGAATTAAACAAGCTGCCATACATAAAAACCAAAATTATGCTTCACATTCAATATTCAATTCTTTCAGGGATACCTTACCACCAGAAGGTCTATCCCCTAGTGGATACTCTAGTCGCTGGTTTGTATGAAAATTAACCAAACTTGTCCTCATACACAACATATCCACTTGAGCCGAGAATAAATGCCAAAAGCCATAAACCTGTGTTTTATAACCTACCGCATGATGCGACAGCAAAGACCATCGATCCATCGATTGCTCGGTTTCTCGGGTGCCGAATCGATACGTTCGTTGGGACATGCATAGAACGGTGCACCAAATGATGGGAAATTCCCGTGATTTAAGCAGATCGTCCTTCTACCGTTAGCCCACGTCAGTAGCAGCAACAGTAGCGGGTTGTTTGTGGTGGTTGTGAAGGTCCGTCATAGTTAGGTCACACTAGCGGGTGTGGCGAGACGGCAAATTACCTCGAAGGACCCTGTCGAACGAACTACGGGTGGTAACACTCCACTATATCGGGCAAAACAACAAATCGTTCAGAATCTATTGCATCGGGACAACACTTGGTGCTGCAGCACGAATGAGCCGGCATGATCGCGCACTGCTTCAATTATCAATGCAGATCGGGATTCTTACTCCAACACAAGCACTCACACGTGTTCAGGTCAAGGAATACCGCCGGGACTCTTCACAAAGGTACACTGTGTGACAGGAGGTCGATTGAGGGTACTCTTGCGGTTCGGATCAGGTGTTTGGTTAAAATGTTTTCGTATTTTTGGCTTTATTGTAGCCATAAATTTTACACAAATGCCATCCATCCTGCTGAGGAGGAGTCTTTTCAGTGCTTCTGCTTGCGATTTATGAGATGAGAAGGATATAAATTGACCCACAATAATAATTCTTTTATACTATCGAGTAGATCCAAACGATCAATTAATTTACAATCTATCTCTTTAGAATTGGATCTTTTCACTCGTTTGTTGACCTTGATAGACTATTGCAATATCGAAATAAAAGAGAAAGGTGTCCTCCAGGATCGTCTCATGCTTGTATATCTTACTTTGCTGATTTTGCGTCACTTTCATCTAAAAGCAACACTAAGTAGACATAATCATCTAATAATGGGAAAATAGTAGCTTCGCCAATCTGCAAATCAAATTATACTGCACTGTATACTGGACCCAACAAAATGCAAATATAATACAACTAAAACATACAATAGTTCTAAATCTTGGATCATGATCTCCCCTACCGATACCGATAGAGCAAGTGAAACGAAAACGGGAATCAAAATAAACATACAGAATGGGTAGCAGCAGATATTGCCATTTCTCAGGTGTGTTTCGTGTCCTTTTTCTACGCTTTCCATACGCACCCATCTAATACTCTCTCGCAACAAATAGGTGAATGGAGATGAAATATGAATTTCAATTTAGCTTTGTGGATGCAGATAATATCTTTTTCCCGGTTCACGTCTCATCCTGTTGGAACTACGATGTTTGGTGGGAGCGGGTATCAACAAGCTACCTCATTCTCCTCGGTGAAACAGGTATCTCACACGCGGGAGGTAAAGAATTGAAGTCAAAACAAAAAGAAATCTTCTTCTCGCTGTATTTGTTTTACTTACTGTTCGTACAAGCATGCTGCCTCATGATGGCCAACGATCAACCTACAAGACTTTTTCCTCGGTCAATACCTGATCCAGGACTTTAAAACTAGCCTGCAAGTAACATGGAACCATCAGTCGTCGAACAGCGGTCCTTGTTTACGGTGGCACCGGTTGCGAACAAGATATTCTACTAGCAACGTTCTTCAAGTCACGTGCTGTTCCACGATTTGAATCAACCACCAGAACAGAACCTTAGAAAGATGTCTAAGTCAACGAGCTTCCAACGTTCCTCGCCGCTGCGTATTCCCGTGAAACCGTGCAAGAAGCAGCAGTCGATGAAACATCATTCCAGTGGCGCTGGCGGGGAGGCTGTGCCTCAGGCGGCCAGACAACTGCTCCGGTCACTAAATAACGATCGTCGAAACTCGATTGTGTCCTGCATCAGCATCGGTCGAAACGTACGCCAGACCGCCAATCTGCTCGATCAATCCTGCATGAACCAGTTCGACGACAGTTTCACCCTAGAGATGGACTGCACCGCACCGTTAACACCTCACCGATCACCCCATCTGAAGCGTCGTGCCTCGATTTCCCTGCTAAGAAAAACTCTCAAGGCAACTAGTGTCAGCACGGGAAACAGGCCAACCGGTGACTACGGTGAGTTGGCCAAAGTCTCCCGCAAAAAGGCCACCAGTGTTCGGAAACGAATGCTGTGCACGATACGCAAGGTGTTCCAGGGGCGATCACGTCCGGGCTACAGCAAACTGTAAAGCAAATCACGTGAATTTCACTGCATCGCGTGCAGCACATACCGATCTGGGAACTTGCAACCAGGTGGGTTTTCTACTGTGATAGTGGTTAAGTTGAAAGTTTAATTTATCGTAATGCGTCGATGCGGAGAAACGCCGAATTATCTGAAAGGGAGAATTGTTAAGATATCTAGCATAAGAATCGCGATGAATTATTTTATGCAATGTGCGCTTGTTTTGTGTTAAGAAATGAATAAAATTATACAAAGATTCTACATTAGCTATGCCTATTTTCATCTCGATCTTCCTAGACCGATAAAGTAGAATAATGGAATAAATTCCATTGATTGCCTTCACGTGTTCCAAGGGCGCACTCAATGCGGTGCTGGTGGGAAATGCGCCAAAATCCTCTTTAAAGCAGCGTCATTGCAATCACCAATGATGATGACTGGGCCAAGCAGAACCATGAACAGGAATCAGATGGAACAGTACGCAGCGATAATCAACTGGAGCTAGACGCAGCGCAGCGCATCGACATTGCCGGAGTTGGATCGGGTATGTGAAATCCAGCAGATTTGTCACTCGGAGAAAGGATTGGTCACAAAGGTTTTACAAACAGGAAGCTGTTGCACTTCTTCTGGCGGTGGATCTTGGTAAAAAAGAGATCAGGTAAAAGACACGTGCACGTGGCCTAAAAAATCCACAAAACCCGTCCAAGCAACGGTCATCGATTCAAATTCAAAATTAAAAAAGCTAATGTTGCATGCGAGCCAGAAATAAGTATCGTTTAAAATATCGTTCTTTTCGCTCATAGTTTCGATTGTTTCGGTTTACGTTTCGCTTATTTCGTTTTATAGAGGAGTTTCCTTTTTCGAACAAAAAACGCGTTCGATCAAAAAAGTGAGGAATTCTTCAATTTTTTAACAATTTCGCAGGATTCCAGACCAAATTAGCAACATTTGCTACGCCCGCCATTGTTTCTTTTGCAAAAGTGGGTCAGAAAAGTGTTAAAAAAAACTAGGAAAATCGTAACGCGAAAGATCCCCAAAGAAAGAAGACCCCAAAAGATCTCCAAAAAGACCGGGCTGAATCCACAAAAAAGGATTTCAAATCTTTTTACAACACCACTGCTGGAATCACTCTTAATCAGCCCTATCGGATAAAGAAATCTTCGGCCGAGATCCGTATCGAAAAGAAACCGTCGGAACCGGCAAGTGTTACAGTTCGTGATTCTGCAAGGATCTGTTTAACGATCGAGTTATTCTACCAGTCGTTACGGTCTCCTGGAATAAAGATTACGGAGGATAGCCGATACCAATACTAGAACATCAACGAAGACAACAACACCAGAAAAACGCCCAACAACGTTACTGAAATTCACAGAAAATTGGGACATGTGGCAATAGCAGCCGGTCTCTAAGATAGCAGAGGGCTATAAAAATGGAGCTGGAAGAGGCCACCCTAATTACGCCGTTGGCTGGACCCCGGCTATACTGGACTTCACTGACGGTAAGTGTACAGCATCCGGTTTCTGGTAACAAAAATGCTAAACTCTTCTTTACCTTCCAACAATTAGGCCGGAGGTGTCGCAGGGCTAGTGGTGGACGTTGCCTTGTTCCCGATCGATACGATCAAAACGCGATTACAGAGTGAACGAGGATTCCTTGTTTCGGGCGGATTCCGGGGTGTATACAGAGGACTCGCAACTACGGCAGCCGGTAGCGCACCCACCTCGGCTCTGTTCTTCTGCACGTACGAAAGTTTGAAAGTACACCTGCGCGAGTATGCTACCTCTCCCGACCAGCAGCCTTATATCCATATGATTTCGGCCGCGGCAGCTGAAGTCGTCGCCTGCCTCATCCGCGTACCGATCGAGATAGCAAAGCAACGCCGGCAAGCACTGCTACTCAAGGGCAACACATCGTCCTTCGAAATCCTTTACGGAGCGCTCCGGAAGGAGGGTCTCCGTAAGGGTCTATACCGTGGTTTTGGTACGACCGTGATGCGTGACGTGCCCTTCTCGCTCATACAGTTCCCGCTGTGGGAGTACTTCAAGCAACACTGGACCGCGGTTACCGGTATCGCACTGAGTCCGGTAACGGTGGCGATTTGTGGAGCAGTATCCGGTGCCATTGCCGCCGGTTTAACCACACCACTCGATGTGGCAAAGACGCGCATCATGCTGGCCGATCGAACGGATAGTGGACGGATGGGAGGAATGGGCAGCATACTGCGCGGCATCTACCGTGAGCGAGGTATACGCGGTGTGTTTGCTGGCTTCATTCCGCGCGTTATGTGGATCACGCTCGGTGGTTTCATCTTTTTCGGAATGTACGATCTTACCCTGCGGCTGCTAGATGCGAACGAAGAGCGGTAGTAGCGCGCACCAGACGCAGCACGATGCAGACCCTGAAACCAAATAGAGTGGAGGTACAAGGTACTTCCTATTCGTTAAGTAGTGCAATGTTTAGTTGAAGTTAGCATTTATTGTGACCACTGTGTACATAAGTAAATGTATATGGGTGCCGGAGCGCAAAATGCACAAAACACCTCCTATTCCTGTTTATATGGCAAATGATATATCACATAATTACGATTGGATCCTACGGGATCCTGGGATTCACGCTCCTGCCATCGAGATGCAGCATAAGTTATGCACCTTCATTCGTATTGCTTTGCTATTACACTTAATCCAACACCTAATTCTGAGACCATCCATCTAGATTTCCACGAACATCAAACTCACTCAACACTTTCAAAACTAGAACGGTTCATTAAGAACACGTGTACACACTAATTGTATTAAGCAAAGAGTTCCGGACTACTGTTGTATCTGCCAGCAGATGAAGAACTAACGTAGATCGATTTATCGGTGTGGTGAGGCACGTTCCCGATGCGTAACTTTGCACCCTTCAGTAGATAATCCGTCTCACGCTCCTCTCGATCGTCGTCTAGATCGGACGATTCGAAGCTAAAGCTCGGAACGTAGCTGTACTTTGGCAGGATTTTATGCCGCCGTCTTGCCATCAGGTAAACCTACCCGGAAGGATTGGAAATGATTAAAAAGGATCTCCGATAGATACGATGTAAGTTGAGTGCTTTACTCACAATCACAGACAGCAGCACCACGGTCACCAGGACGGCCAGCGGGATGAACAGAAAGTACAGATTGTCCGAGCGATCCGTGTTTCGCTTGACAATGACTCCTTCCGTTACGGACACGACCGTACCGATACTTATGCTAGGACCATCGGTATCACTTGTTTCGTACGTTGCCGTTGAGTTCGTATTCATATTTGCCGTAGCAAGTGATAGCGATAAATTACCGAAAAGAAAATGCCGATGTAAACAAGTGTCGCGCTGTTCTCATTGGTGTTTGATTTGCACTCGGGATCGCACACGCTGAATGTCTGCAAAGAGTGGTACTAGCGGTACGCAATGTAGTGGCCTGCGCGGCGAGCTGGTGAATCGTGTGCGCTCTATTTGCTCTCTGTAATTGAATTAAGAGCCTTCGTGCAAGACAGAAGCCAGGGATTTGGGGCCGGACTCGGGCCGAGCGTTTTCGTTTCCTACAATGTGTTTACTTGGATGCACCTCTTACCAGCGGACAGTGTGATTGGAAGAAAGTGACATTTCTACCACCTTAACGCACACCTGGAACGAACGCATGAATCCCGTGGTCGATGATAAGACCGGCATGCGTGGTGGTGACATTCTTCTGGCGAATTCGCTGGCCTTAGGCAACTGAGCGATCTCGGATACCCTCATCTTCCGGGTGTTCTTCGGTTCTTCGGCTTCGGATGTTGGTTCAATACAAATCTACCAAAATCACGTTTTGTATAGAAACGGTTGAAATACATTTGCTTAGTGTACGATAGTAAAATGAACGATTACACGCTGCGTGCCGCCCGCACAGCGGTGGACTCTGCATAATAACATTGCACAAAAATGTTGTAAAATAGAACTGGTTGTAAATATAAATACATCTTCCATCCGTTTCGGTGGATATACGCGCGGGTGTGCCGTGGACGGGGAATCGAAGACGTATCCGATCCGGTCAAGCCCAACTCCCTCTCTCGCTTCCTCAGTGCCTGTTGGAACTGGATCCAACGGGGTAAAACCGGTTTACCAGCCGGCGCTGGAGTCTTTCCACCTACAGCTCCTCGTACTGGGGACGACTCTTGAGGTACACGTACACGACTATGCACAGGAAAAGCACACCAACCGTCGGCAGGACGATGGTTTTCATTTGCTCACGAATTTTCAAAACTTCTTCTCGCCTTTCCTGGCGCTGCTTGCGGGTTTCCTTCGTTTGGCCACCACGTAGCTTACGCATTTTGTTCGATGAGTAGAGGTAGAAACGTTACACTGTAATTGAAAGATACGGAGGAGATATACTTGATAAGAATGTTGAAGCGGATGGTCTGCCCGACGACATCACCACCGTCGCGACCTTCTAGAAGCCGACCCGCGGAGTGCCACGCTGGAACTCGACCCACTTTGTGATAATCCGCTGGACCAGTGGCACCTGGTCAGGTCAGATTTCTTAGCCTTACCTTTCAACAAAAAACGGTCGAATGGTGGCTAATTTCCTCCGGGTAGGGGCAGGTATTCGTGTTCTCGCAGATGTTTCTTGGTTGGCCTGAACGTTAAAATTGTGCCGAACAAATCGAACGCTTGGGGTGTTGTGATGACCGACACCCTTCGGGAACGTGATGGAGATGGTTTAGTACATGCGTTTTTCTCTTTTCGTACAGAATTATTTTGGAATTTTCGGAAAATTGCTTTCCATTCGTAAATCCATTGAATAGTAAAATATTGGATATGTGAACGTAGAGAAAATTGTTAAATAATTATTCCTTTTTAAACAATTTAACATAACTCAAGCGGCGGAGTTATAAAGCCGACACAGTTATGCAAGTGTTCTTTCTTACCCCTTGTGCGCAAATAGCAAGCTAAATAATGACTAAAAATAAACTAAAATCATTAAACTTTTGAACAAATCGCTAACAATTTTTAGTATTATATTTTGTACACTTTCTAACATGCTACTTTGGAAGAGAACCTATCTTTACTTCGAGTTATCCAGGAAATCCTTTGCTTCGTTAATTTTAGCAGCCAGATACGGGGAGCCGCCACGATCGGGATGATTCAGGAGCATGATTTTTTTATGCGCATCCTTCACCTACAAATAAAAGGATGGTTACGACGCAGGAACCGAATTTCGCAACAGTCATGTTTCGGCATGGACGTCTTTCGTCAGCCTACCTTCGTTTTGGATGCAGAGGGACTCACACCCAGTATAAGCGAGGCTTCTCGTTTGCTCATTTTCGGCTCAAACCCTCCACGGTAGTACTTTGAGTTGGCCATCATTTCGGCGTCGAATTTCGGCATGTTCTTCAGCACTTCCTGCATCTTCGTGGCCGCATTCGGCATTTGGCGCATCAGCATTCGTCCGCCGTATCCAACCGCGGCCAGACCCAGCCCCGCCAGGATGATTGATGTCGACTAAACAGAAGGCAATGTCGCGTTTAGAAATGCTGGTGAGGAGGAAAATAATGAGCTTTTTACCATATTTCGGCCGTATCACGAGCAAAATCGTCAGGAATAAGGCTGGAAAAATCAAAACAAACTGAAGCTGTCAAACAGGGTGACCGCTCAACCGAATTGACAGCGGCACTTGTACTAAATCCAGTTCAGTGGCGTGCCGACGACACGAGCTGTCAATCAACGGCCACTTCCGTTCTTTTTGATCGTGAAGTGTAACCATGGCGGTCGGCAAAAATAAGGGTGTCTCGAAAGGAGGCAAGAAAGGTTCGAAAAAGAAGGTCGTGGATCCGTTCACGCGCAAGGACTGGTACGATGTGAAGGCCCCGAACATGTTCAAGAACCGCCAGGTCGGCAAAACCCTGGTTAACCGTACCCAGGGCACGCGCATCGCCTCGGACGGTCTGAAAGGCCGCGTGTTTGAGGTGTCGCTGGCCGACCTGCAGAACGAGCA
>NC_064874.1:23911902-23936902 GCF_943734745.1 Anopheles darlingi | reverse complement strand
TTCTTCTTTTTTTATCGTCTTCCATGATGACTGACTTACTCAGCTCTCTTTGATACATACATGAAGAAAGCTTGTTCCTTAATACCTACGCATTATATTTTAAGCACTGATAATTTTATTTTTTAAGCGACATTTTTTTATTCAGGAATATGTTACTCAAACATACCTTTTTTTCTTTTATAGTGGTTTGCGCATTGAAATGGAATACATTGGATTATACATTGGTGAGGAGCGTTTTATAGACTACGAAACAAAAGGTGATTATTATAAATATGTTATGCCAATTTCAAGTTTCTGTCTTTCATGATGACTGACTTACTCAGCTCTCTTTGATACATATATGAAGAAAGCTTGTTCCTTAATACCTACGCATTATATTTTAAGCACTGATAACATGTTTTTGAATATCTTTATTTTAAATCTTAAACCAAGTATTTAAAGATGACCTTTTTGTATCTTCCAGGTATCGATCTTGTATAGATTTGGATTGATCACAGATGATGATGTTATTGTAGGTAAGCATTATGTTAGATGCCACCATTCTATATTGCTTTTAAGATACTGCTCCCCTTTCATGATGAAACTAGATGACGAGACTGAGGACAAACTTCACCATAACATCAGCCATATCGTTGCGTTCTGCAATGATTTGATGTTTTAGAAGTTTGTCCGCAGATGTTATTGGCATCTGATTACAAATTCCTCATACTGTAACTCGAAATAAACTGTCCGCACTTCATACTAACAATCTTTATTTTGATGTTTTATTTCAGATGTGAGATTTTCACACGTTTGGCTATTTGCCCAGCATTGTGTGAGGTGAGTTCTTGCTTTAAGTATATGGTGGCATAATAGAAACACGGACCTCCTACTTGCATTCAAAATGATGAAACTAGATGACGAGACTGAGGCAGAACTTTGTAACGATGTCAACCATACTGCTACGTTTTGTAGTAGTTTGATATTTTAAAGTTTAGCTAGAGATGCTAATGGCACCTGATTTGATAGCACAAAAGAAATAATCAGCTTCAACGGTTTTATTGAAAGGGAACGCAGTTTCGATTAGTAACATGTGTTCTTCTCCTTATGTTTCAGGAATGTCTGCACATAATCGATGGATGGATGGTAAGTTAGACCACCGATGGTACCACGATGAACAAAGTTATGAATAAAATATTTCTCGCAAAACATACGAAGCCGCGTTTGTTTAATTTTATCATTGATGCAATCCGAACACTGTATAAACATTGGTGGTTAACAGTTTAGGGGAAAGATATTTGTTTTTGGTCTTGATTCTTTGATAGGGACAGGCATTTGTTTGTTAGCCGCATGAACATCGTAATTTTCTTTGTTCGTCTACGAAATTGATACTGGAAAGTGAGCCAAAGAGAGGGAAATGTGGATGAAAATCAATGTTTGTTTAGGTTAGTAGTGGGTTATTTGTTCTTGCTTCCCGAAAATCGTAGTTTCACTATAAAAAGGCATCGCATTGGAAGGCAAGACGATTACAATTCTCAACCATGACTATGGTCATCACCGATACGAGGGAAGATGTAGCAGCAAGTCCTGAGTATAGTGCCACTGTTGGTTTCCTACTAAACCATCTCATTTTACGGTATCTGGCTCACTATTTCGCCATTTGTTTGCTCAAATCTCGCGTTGACGACCATGCTCTAAATTACATATCCGTTGAGATACCGACGATTGTAATCGAGTATGCTGGGGATGATAATTTCGACCAACATCTTCTGAACGCCGTAGAATCAGGATGTCAGGTAAGTTATGGAAAAGCAGGGAAAAAATAATAGTTCCTTATCCTCTACTACGGATGATACTTCTTGTTACCATTGTTAACAGGCTTTCATCGCTACCGAAAAAACCGCGGGTCCGTTTTTCGATTCGTTTCTGCCGGTGCACGATGGTGCTGTGCAGCGCTCGATGGAGAAGCGTTTAATCATTCTGTTGCAACCAAACTCGTCCATTTTCCGTGATATTTCCGAAACGTTCATTATTGAGGGTAAGCTAAAAATGTGTGTGTTAAAAGAATAAAAAGGGTAATTCATTCCTTTTTTGGTTTTTAGAAATACCAGATATTTTATTGTTTCTACCAGTTCTCTCAAACGAACCGAAGGAACTACATGTTGAACTCCATACAGTAGACATTTACGACGGTGTTCCGGTAACCCTAGTACCGCGCTTGATTGAGAAGATAACACTGTTACGGACTGGCGTTGGATATCTCTTGGAACCTAGCGCTGATCCCACAACCATTTTCCATCGATCAACCATCGACCATTTTCCCGATAAGTTCACAAACATGAATGGCAGACGGTTAAGGCTCGGCGCCGTACCATATCTGCCGAACGTACACGTAGTTGATGTGGTAAGATGGACACGAACTAACGGTTAGGTAGTGTACTAATACGATGTGATCATTTGCAGCCCTTAGGACAGGGTAATGGTCGCTATATTCTACCATCGAAGCCTAACGTATCGGCCCAGATCGATGGTACCGAACTGTGGCTAGTCGTACTGTTCTGTGAAATTGTGAACTGTACCACGGAAATAATGATGGGTAAGTAGTGGCCACAGCTTATCGTAAATTGAAAAACTTTCAATACAATATCGCTCCCTTGGCAGCGTCGGAATGGGGTACGGTCTTTGACAATGGCACCAAAGTCGGACTGATTGGTGCACCGGCGGAACATCTAGTTGATATCACCTTCGCGGGTCTGTACACCTGGTACAGCAGCTTCCAGTATCTGGCATTCACCGCCGTCCATTCGAGATCCGGTTGTACTTGCATTGTGGCAAAACCGCACATAGTGGCCAACTGGCGAACTCCGTTTCTCTCATTTAGCGGCCCACTGTGGAGTGCTGTTGCGTTAGCCTTTCTCTCCGGAACCGTGGCCGTGTGTGTCATGGAACGGTGCCGCCAAAGGATCCTAAACCTAACTCACGCACTAAAGTACACCTTCAGCGATGCGATCTTGGTGATGATAGGATTCTTCATGGAACAATCGGTACCGATGCCGAACGAACTGGTTGCATCGGTTCTACTCTTCAGCACGCTCATGTTTGCTGGCTTCATGATCGGCAGTAGCTACAACGGTGGACTGGCCAGTACGATGATCGTACCGCAGTATGAACCATGTGTTAACAATGTGCACGAACTGGCCGAAGCGCGTATGACGTGGACCGGTGTTAGTGTTTCCTGGATCTACTCCATCCTGCTCGCTTACCAGCCCGATATGCTTACACTGCTGAAAACGTTCCGCGAGTGGGATGAGGAAACAATCGCACGGCGCGCCAGTGATCGGGATGTGGCCATTATTGTCGAAAGGATGGAGTATGGTCATTTCGCTTTCCCGCCGATGAGCATCGAATCGATGAAGGGTCGCCAGATGCTGACGGATGATGTGTACTGGGAGTCGGTCGTCGGTATGTGTAGCAAGACGTGGCCGGCACGGGCCCGCTTCGACCGGATGGTACTGGATTTGAAAGCCTTCGGCATACTGGCCCACTGGGAGTTTATCGGTGTTATCCGGTTTCTTAGTCTCGAGTCGCAGCAAGTCATTCGCTATTCGCGAGACAGTGGCGGCGACGAGTGCACACCATTACGCATCTCGAACATTACCGGAGCGCTCTTGATCCTTGCTGTCGGACTCGGCTCATCCAGCGTTGTTTTTGTAGGGGAGCTTTTGTGGTTTCGATATGGTCGACGGTTGCAGCATTTCTGGCCGCAATTTGCATTGAAACCACGCTTCAAATTCACGAATTAGCAATTGAACTGCGTTTTACTGAAAGATTCGGGCATGAGTTGAACAATTTGACGGTTTACTAATCATATCTTTTTAATCCTGTTAAAGGTCCAACTACAGTTTAATAGCTACCACAATCCAGCACTCTAAGCATCACAATCCCAAAAAAGTATTAGAGTGTAATTAAGTTGCCAAATAGTTGCAGTTTCAAATCATGTTGTTTATGCATGATTGGTTGAGCAGCAGAAGCAGAATTCCATTAGTCTTTCTAGAGATGCACGATTAAGTCGCATAGATCATTACAAGTCACCTTAGCAAGTAGTAAACACGAAGCGAATTTACAATAAAAGCTTTAAATTTGCTAAGCAATTGATTGTCCCTTTTACATCATCGCCGGTAAAACTTGAGAAATCTTTTAGAAATATTAATAATTACTCAGACTCTACCAACGATACCATACGCAATTTCTCAAACAAACCATTCGTTTGCTATCGATTGTAAGCGCCAAGGACTCGTCAGCATAAAGGAGTCAGGTCCACCATGCGTTTACATCATCCATTCACATTTACCGATTTCGTAACGACACTTTTGCGTAACCACATGCCTGGCATTTGTCTCGGGCATAGCCCCCGAGGCTCTGGGTAGATGGTAATTGGCAAGTTTGCACATCAATTTGCGCGAATCGAAAGGACACGCGTTGATATGTGCGTGCTACTACCTGTACTCAGAACTCAGTGATCCTATCATCGTTTTATATAAAAAGGCAACGCACTCATCGATGATGGTCTTAGAAGTGAAGTCCTGCTCCATCGCCGTACCTCGGAATGGATATCCTGCTAGCACCGGCATTCATGGGACGCGCTCTGGCGCTGCTACTGGGAAGTTTGCTCGGATCTCCTCCCTATTCTAGTGATTACTCGAGCGTTTGCCTCGTTCACAGTCCAGGAGAAGATATCCGCTGGGAAGGAGAAGGATCGCCAGCCATTGCTCCTTATCTATCATTGGTCACGACGACGCAGCAGGAGAGCAACGAACTGGATGTCAACGATCTGCATGCTGCCATCGAAGCTGGTTGCGGTGGATTCGTCGTCGGTGAACTGGCCCTGCTGCCATGGTTGGAGCAATTTCATGCGGCACATCAACGATCCCTGCAGCGGATGCACAACAAACGATTGATTGCTATTGTGTCGCAGCTGGATGGAAAGCTTCACCATGCACTTTTACCATATCGCGATACTCTGGAGCAACTCGTGAATGTTCTGTTGATCGTACCGAATGTTACGAACGCGTTGATCAGGCTGCACACGATCGAGCTGGAAGGGAGTACGATCGACTTCCAGTTGATCGATGAAATACCAATCGAGTGTGTTCCGTCAATGTGCATCAGCAACCAGCTTGAAAGTTACTTTCCTGATCGGCTTCAGGATCTCCGTGGCAGGCGTATTCGAGTGACGACGGTGTCCTATCCACCGTACGCCATGTGGCAGGAAGTGGTAAGAAAAGAGATTACGTTGGGGGACTAACTGAGTGGGTATATACGTTTGCGAGATTTTCGTCTTTCTCTACTCAGCCTCCTGGACAGGGTAATGCGGACGTTGTTGGTGATACCAGACCTCGGACAGTTCAGCTGGCGGGATTCGAGTTTTTGTTAATACTCGAGTTGTGCCGGCGTCACAACTGCACCGTGGAGATCAGTAAGAACTGCGCAAAATTAATCGATTTCGAATCCCACATCAATGATTTGCTCTCGCCTCCTTTCAACTAGTGATCGAGACCGATTGGGGAACTGTGGAACTGAATGGCTCCGCTACTGGGCTGATTGGCAATATCGTGAATCGACGGGCCGATATCGTACTTGCTGCCCTGTATACCTGGTACGGCAGAGTTGGTAGTATCATCCTGGACGAATGAAGCCGCCACCATGGTGACTCCTATCGATTTTTCAGGGAATCCTGGTTTCAGGTCGCCTCACTGACCATGCCGATCGAGGCGGCCCATGTGTCCTGTTTGGTACCGAAACCACGGCTTCTACCCTTCTGGCAGACACCGTTTCGAAGCTTTCCATCTAACCTGTGGCTTATGGTGGGACTAGCGTTCGCTGCCGGTACTGGCGCCATCTATCTGATCGAGTGTGCACATGACCGGCTCGCCGTCGGAGTTAGGGAGGGGTACGATGGTTTCTCCCTTCTGGACGCGCTTTTCGTCATCTTCAAGTTACACGTGGGACAATCGCTTGGGGTGCGCTACGACCGGCTGGTGGCCGGTTTGATCCTCCTTGTCGCCCTGCTCTTCGGAGGGTTTATGATCGAGAACAGCTACGCCGGTGCACTGGCCAGCTTGCTGACGTTGCCACAGTACGAGCGCTCGATCGATACGGTGGTAGACTTTATTGCCAACGACATGCACTGGACCGGTGGTACCGAGGCATGGATGATCACGCTGGCCGGTACCACTCAACCAAACCTGGTGCGTATGCGCGATAGCTTCGTGGTACACGATACCGACGATGAAGCTGTCGCACGGCTACCGTTCACCGATCGACGGATGGGCTACGTTTACGAGCGGCTCCAGTTCGGTAACTATGGTTACGGGTCGCGCATCACCTGGAATGCTTCGTTGCGGCTTCAACCACTCCGCGAGGACGTTTTTAACGAGTTTAGCGTCGGTGCGTGTCGAAAGGTGTGGCCGTTGCGTGCCCCCCTCGATGCGCTCCTACTGGCCCTCCACCAGAGTGGTATCATTCATTACTGGGAACTAACGGTGGGTTCCAGCAATTATTCACTGTTAAACACTTATTCTCCTCTTATTACTTTCAGTCCGTCATACGACACGTTGGGCTGGGCATACAGCGTAACATTGCGAATGCACGAGTCCGAGATCCCGACCACGAACCCATCCGGATCTCGGTGGACCACTTTTTGGGTGTTTTCTTTATCCTTTTTTCCGGCCTCTGTCTGGCCAGCGTTTGCTTCGTTGGCGAAATCCTTGTGTATAAGGTACAAGTGGCACGAGGCATTCGTCGTGGCTGAAAAGATGCCGCAGAAGTATTTCAGAATGTTCCAAAAATTTATGGATGGTTTAGTATCATGTTAGCATTTGTGGCCCATTTAAAATGAATAAAAGTTGCTCGTATTGGTTGTTCTGAAGCACAAAATCACGCCATTCAATGATGCATTCTATTTTCGTATCAATAATTCCGTCATTCTAGAATAATCTTCGATCCAATGTCGGCACTTTGTCATCGTGCGTGTTTTGTTTGTTTAGTAACCCTTTCTTTCGAGCCATCAACACCTGCCGTAGCAAGCGTCGCGAACTCCCTTATTATCCAACGATCAATTAACGAACGGTGGCCACGTTTAGGGGTTGCCTGAAATATGGAGTGCACTCCCAGCAATGAGTCCCAGTAGTACCAGCGCAGGTGTACCCGTCGATAAAGTGAAGTAGGCAACGCATGCTCAACAGCATGGTCCATAAAGTGGCGAGTCATCGATAGAGAACTTTACGAAGCTGATGGATGATTCGATAGTTTCCACCCAGTACCGGTAGCGATTTAACGATTAATTGATTGTTTCGTACCACGGGGGTGGGTTTGCTTTTCCCTCTGGAAATCATTTATTTGCACCAAACGGAAAAGTAATACTGCAGTCTATACGCAACGCTCGAAAACGATCATTCTTGTGTGAGACATGATGGTGTCGCAAACAATGCCGTTTAGCAAGATCGCCATGATCGTCTGGGCAACTTGTGCGGTGGTATCGTTGGCCTCCGAACAGTCGGTACACGATAAAAGCCTCACCGTGGAAGATATGGATGTGATAGCACATGGCATGCGACAGAATTGCCTCTCGCGCCACAACATAACTGAAGGTAAAGCGAAGGAGCTTCGAGGTAAGCGAATAAACTGCGGCATGCTTTGACTAATTCTGGGACGATTGCATCTTCTATGACAGAAATGGCCAACAATCCACGTCGAGGTGTGTTCCCCGAGGACAGTAAGTTCAAGGTTGGTAGGAAGAATCCAATAGGAAATGTGTGTTATACGAGACAATGAATCTAATGATACCGCGATCGCTTCTGCTTTCAGTGCTATATCGCCTGTCTGATGGACCTCACGCAAACGGTACGTTGTCCTCCGGATAGCTCCGAAGGTTGCCACGTTAAGTAGTTGGTCGTTCAGTGAATTTATTTTTCAATTCTCGGACCGCCTCGGAACTGGGATCCGGGATCGTACTACAGTCGAAACGAGGAAAGCTCAATTACGATGCGGCCGTCCGGCAGATTAATATGCTACCCAGTGAGTACAGGGAACCGTTCCGGGTCGGACTGGAAGCCTGCCGAAATGCGGCCGATAACGTCAACGACAGGTGTGAGGTAGCCTATCTGCTGCTAAAGTGTTTCTTCGCAGCCAGCCCGAAATTCTTTTTCCCCTGAACTTTGGTGATTGAGCTACTATAGGATATTTTTGAATATATGTATTCCCCAACAGAATAGCAATGAAATAAATAATTTTGCAATTGCAATTGCCCAAACGAGGCGCTTCAATGTTACCTAAATCTTCGTGAAGCTTATCTTCATGAGACCAATGTACGGAAATTCTTCGAACCGAGCCGAGTTATAGACGTTTAAGTAGTTAGTTAGTGTAGTGTAGTTAGTTTCTAGTGAGGTAGGTAGGTAGTTAGTTAATGAGGTAGTTTTAAGGAAATTATCAGTGTAAGGTTTACGAAAACTGCCTAAAAGCAAGGACGAAGTTAGGAAAATGAACAGCTGGGCTATTGACCGCTTTGCATTGAGCCGCCACAACTTTGCTAGAGGAACCAGAGTGGCCAAAATTCGCGCCTCGCTACCTCCTGCCAAATGACCTGCGGAAGGCTGAACGTTTTCAAAATCCACGTCTGCGGTGGTGAGCAAGCAAACAAGAACTTAATGTGGAAGCTGAAGATTGAACCAGCACAGAAAAGGCACAACACCTCTTGAAAGCAACGTCCACGAAAACCATAATGTGGGCTACTCAGCAAAAGCCACTTTGGGAAGAAGTAAACCGGAAATTGCAACAGCAAACGGAACTGGAAGAAAGAAGTTGTTAAAAGAACAGAGTGTGAGCTCCGGCTTACCACAAACTTGGAGCAACGAAGGAGCCGCAGAGTAGAGCGACAACAGTACAACAGTGTGCCCTGAGTTTCAAAAACGAAGCCGACGACAGCAAAGGAAAGGCAGGCGCCTACTTTGGGTTTTCCTGCAAAGGTGCTGGTGGTGATTTGTAAGAGCAGTTAGTAGGTTAGTTAGTTAGTTGGAAAGCTTCTTAGTAACACGACTAAGACGAGTACTAGTTTCTTAAGCTAGGTGGCGTCCGTGATAGTTCGTAGGTTGCGTCTGTATGTTGTTCTTTTTTGTGGAAACACCCAATAAACTAGTCTAGTGTCGTCGTAACGGCGAAGAAGTTCCAAGTTTCAGTCGTTTCAGTCGTGAAGTCGTTTTCTGCTTCCGCCCAAACGGTGCTCCGGGTCTTGGCACCAGCCCTCTGGTTTGAGCACACGCAACGGCTTTTTTTAAAGCTGCCGCAGCGAGGTGTGGGAGTTTTGAAAAAACGAGATAAACGATATAAACGATACAACGAACGAAATAAAAATTACGTTTACGTTAAGTGGCTATCAGGGTCTTTACTAAAACGCGCGGCAATCGCGGGTGGTTTCGGAGAAAAAACCGCGAAATATTCCGCGAAAAAAGGAGAACGCTGAACGAATTTGGTCGCGTTTTGGTGAAAATTGTTTAGGTGAAAGCTGTGAAAATATGTCCTCAGACAGCGGAAACGGCGCAGCCACGCGCGATAGTACGAATTATATCGATACGCTACCGGCTGAGGTAAGAGGGTATCTTTTATACACGCTACTTTCCGTTGCTCACATATTTCTTTGTTTTCGTTATAGGTACTTTGCGTGATTTGTGATCTGCTAGATCTGAACGATATCAAAAATGCTTCCCGCACAAGCAAAAGATGGCACAAGATCATCTTTGCAAGCCAGTATGCTGCGCGATTCGTTTTTATCCTCAATGTGGAGTCGAAGGTACTTGCCGGTTATCCGAGATGCCTCGGATCCGTGGACAAATCCTCGGAAATATACAAGAAATACAAACTCCAACGATCAGAGAAGAGGCAGGAGGTGCTCAAGGACGTAATGAATTTGCTCACGCACTCTGAACGATGCTATCAAAACCTAACTCATCGCGTTAATAGATTCATCGTCGGTAGCCTGCCAGCGCTATGGGTCACTATTCATCCGAAACATACAACCAATCTGCTCTCGCTGGATCTTAGCTTTTCCGGTTCCGCGACGGAGCTAGTGTTACCAGCGATAGCCAAGACAATACCGTTGTTGCCGCAACTTGTTACGCTGAAGCTACGCCATGTCGATGGACAACCTTTTCAGCAGAAAAGTTTAACAATTCTTCGAAACAGTACGGTGCAGAATCTTACGGTTGCTTCCATACTCAACATTGGGATAGAAATGCCACAGTTGCTAACATTCACAGGTGAATCTGCTGTACTGTTCCAATCCGCGAGCAGCACAAATTCCCAGATCCAGCCAGATGCGTTCGGTAATCTGAAACATCTAAACATTACCGACGTGAAAGGAATCTTTTGTGATAAGCCCAAACCAACGCATAAAGTATCAATCCCACTGCAAGTGTCCATAATTCTTCAATTGAAGAATTTAGAGACGATGAAGTGGGAGGATAAAGTAGGAGATAAAGTCTTCCGCGCGATATGTGAGACGTGCACGAAATTGAAGGATTTGTCGATTAAAACACAAGTTGCTAATGTCACGGTGTTGAATTATCTTTCAAAACTCGTTAATCTACGTGTTCTAACGATTGGAGAAGTTAACAGTACAGATAATTCTCGCTTAACCTTCGATTTTTCGGTTCAAACCAATCTAGAGAAGCTCCAACTGCCAAACTCAAGAATCGATTCCCTGGTACTTCCAAAGAGGGTGTATAAGCTTGGCTTGACGATTAGCAGCAAAAATCGCGCAAATATGATCCAGATCCTTAAAAAGTACAAAGTGCAGTTGACAGAATTGGCCCTAACTTTCATCAATTTCGATGATAAGGAACCGCCACAAATATTGAAGGTATTGTCGATGATGGAGAACTTAGACGTTGTCCTGTTCCGTAGAGGATGTTTCAAAGACTTGAGTTTTTTTGGCATATCCAAACCAATGTATCGTTTACGCGAAATGTACTTCGACAATTGTTGTTTACATCGGGCAACCTTTGATGGCCGCACCGAAAAGTTCCCCAACCTGAAGGTCCTGCGTTCTTGGGAGGATGATGAAGATGATCTCTATAACAATAAGAATGACGATGATTACTCTGACGATGATTACTCCGACGATGATTACTCCGACGATGATTACTCTGACGATGATTACTCCGACGATGATTACTCTGACGATGATTACTCCGACGATGAAGATGAGTCTGATAATGCTGATGAAGAGTGAGAAGAGTTAAAAAATGATGACGATAAGGAGTCTGATGGCCAAGATGATAAGTTTAATCATGATGAATCAGCTGAAGAATCAGAAACACGTGAGCAGGAGCGTGATTAGTTTAGTATAGAAGCTGCAAGGCATCGAAGCCCAGAGAAAAGAACACGTTTAGAATGCCACTGAGTGGTGATGAAATGTAACATGTAATGAATTAAATCACAAATAAACGATTGGAGGAACTAGCCCCTACCTTAGTTTTGATTACTTGAGTTTAGATATCACGATGTGATACGATGTGGAAAAATGGATCGGCGATATGGTTTCATCGTAACAGAATACTGGAACTGGGCTGGTTAATTGTTCCACCACACTGCGTGATGAAACGTCACCATAGTTTAACCAATAAACTTTTTAAGATCATCATACTTACTTTATGCTTTCGTTTTTTCAGTTATCGCGGCATCTTTTATACTTCGAACGGAAGGAAGTTGCTTCCAACTGGTTGGATATCTTTTCTTTTTCTTGTGATTTAAAAAATCATTTACCTTATATCCAAGAGTGGTATTTATACACTCTTAACTAGGCCAGGAAACTGAATTGAGCAAGCCAGACCTATAGACAGAAGACCAAAGATATTGTTGTAACGAGTGATCGACAGAAAAAGTTCAAGTAACTTTTCTGCGAGCATAGGCCATTGATCTGGGAAGTATTAATTGTCCCTGTTGGCTTGCCCCGGCCTTAATTGAACGCATCAGTCAGTTCTGCTGCAGTGGTCTTTGCAACACGTGAATCGCCAGCAATTGTATCATGTCTGGTTTCAACCGAAATAAGTAACTAACCAACCTGCCCACCCCCCACCTTGGTTCGCTGGTGCGTAGAAAATGGTTCTTCATTAACACCGCTTGTAAGCTGGCGTTGCGTGTTGCGGTTGCACCCGCAAACGCAAATCAATCAAAATGCCATACGGCGGTATCACCGGCGATGGAGCCAGTAACAGCAAACAGAGTTGATTGGTATTAAGTTGCCGTTTAGCGCACGATTTGTACATCCCACGGGCCATCGCCAACGATTTACGACCCCCATCTGCCGCACGAGGAGGGGTATACTATCACACGCCGGCGTACGACGCACTCCTTCGACAATTATGGTCGGATTTATAAAGAAATCTCTCCCGCCCGTTGGTCGTTGGCGTAGCCATCGATGTCGTAAGAGTGCATCGCGAATAAATCATAAACCGACCGTCGGTCCCGTCCCCCTCTCTTCCCGTTGGATGGCGTGAAGGTTTCTCACGTGTGCGCGAGTGCGATGCGCCGCCGGTCATCGTTGAGTATCTGCAATCTCGCCACCTCAGCCTCTGCCCTCACGCCGGGTCTGGGGCCAATAAACAATCGCCAGAGAAGAGAAGAGAAACAAAAGACATTAAAACGCCACCAGCAGCAGCATTGGCATCATTGGCAGCATTGGCAGCATCGGTGCAGGATAAGACGAGGAGAAACATTCCGCGTAGCTTTCACTCACCCGAGGCTTCGGCAGGCGGTTCGTCGTGGGCTCGCGAGACACGAAAACCAATCAATAGAACCGGAAAATGGAAGTGAAGTGCCACTTTTACAACCTTCCCCCTTCTCATGTATGGCTAGCCAGCGGGGTGGTGACGCATCGGGTCCCCACATCTGCCCCCCCCCCCCCCCCTCCAGGTTCGATTAGCTATTACGAAACGAAACGGCTCTGTTGCTGGCTTCTAAGCACAGGCCAGGGGGTGTCGGATCAACGATCAACGATTTTTGGAAGACTATTATCCAGAGAAAAAATGTGCGTGAGAAGTGTGGTGCAAAGTTTGGCACCCGATGCAGGCCAGGTTAGACGCCCTGGGTCGCCCGGCTGCCCAGTATAAGAAGTCAACAAACTCCCGCCTTTGGGAGTGGGTGCAATCGCTCCGGTTAATTAGCGCGAGGTGATCGGTGGCAGTTAATGGTTGCTGACTTTCCAACGGCGATCGTTTTCCGCAATTTACGATGACGAGCAGGCAGCAGCTGCAGCAACAGTAGCCGTGCTGACACCTACGCACCTGCACCCAGGAGGAATGGCGCATTATCAGTGCATCGGCCTCAGTGTCTTTTCCTCCGACGTCGCGTTTTGCGAACAAACCCGCTACACTCCCTCTGCCAAACATAATTTAAAATGGCCCCTCCCTTCTCGGGGTTGGTGCGGATGTGGGTTAATCAGCTGCAGCACGAGGCAATGCGCGGTCTGCGGTACGCAGCTAGCGAAGTGTTAAGCTATGCGCAGGCATGCCGGATAGGTTTATGGTTCCGTCCACCACCGGCAAACTTGATTTTGTCGGATGCAAGAGCGGTGAAAAGCCACCAACTTCATTAGCCGGTAGTCGCTGGCCATCGAATGGGGAATGTTATCCGAGATATTTCGGTTGTGCAGGGCGCCGAGACGGAGATCATTAGTGGCGCAGTCACAGATTGTAACAACTGTATGTGTGTAAGTATCGCGCGATTTCGGTGCATCAAGACATGACCGATAAAGGGTGAAAGAGTTAACGAGATTTAAGGATGCTGGTTTGTGGGAAGGAATCGGGATTCCTGAAGGGAACTGGAAACAGAAGTGAAAGGGCTTACACAGAGCCGCTGATGTTCACTTCTTTCGCAGGATTTTCGCAGCATCGATCCACTAGCTCTTTAACTTTTTTTTCATTTTATCCAACTTGTTCAGCTTGTTTATAGTTGATTATAGTTTAGTTGTCGTTCAAACTTTAAAACAAAAGTTTTATCACGCTTGTAAAAATAATATGCATAAAACAGAAGGTAACAGTGCTAAACTGTTAAGTAAAATGTTATGCAGGCACATAAGATTGGAAACCGAACTTATAAAATGTAAAGTTTAACTTCTTTAACTTAAAACAACTTTAGTTGCACAATGGAACACTAGTACAAAACAAAATAGAGAAAGGAAAACATTCATCTGCCTTACATAATATCGAGAGCACGGGGAGGACTTTTCCTATCGTTTAATAACCTTCACACTACTCTTTATTTGTTTTATCATCCCTTGCGAGGTAAACACACACACACACACACGACATGCGCGAAATCAGCAACTGCCGCATTATCAACCTGATCGGATGGCTGATGGTGGTGCTGCTGATCGTAACAGCACCTCAAACACACTCTTATTGACGGCGAAATGTGTCACCCATTTGGAACGATTGCGAACAATGATGCAATGGCTGCCACCGGGCCCACAAAACAATAGCAAACAATAGGCCTCCCCGCCCCGTGGGTGCATCCTATAGCCTCTTCTGGAGTTTGTGTTCATAATTCGACAAAGGATTATGTTTCCGTCCCTAGCGCACTGCGCATATCGATCCTCTCGCGCACTTTTCGTTTGTTTTTGCTCACCGAAGGGCGTCCGGCAGCTTGTCTAGTTGTCTATAGACAACTATAGTGATACTATAGTGATCGAGCCAAATAAAATCCAACGCAACACCGCGACATGTGCTTAATCGCAACGTGACAGTGAAGTTGTACGGAGACTAGGGAGTGGATTCTTCACGAGGCCGATGTGTGCAAATCGTCCAGTGTTTCGTTCGGGTTATTTCGAAATATGATTTGAAAAACAGACCCAGGTCCCAGTTGCTAGTCCCCAAGATACGGACAAGGACACGACAGGACGCCATCATGTTCGCGAACGGTGGCAATGGTAGTCGGGTGCCCCAGTGGATGCGAATTCTTTCGATGTCGTTAGTGATATTTACCGGCGTGATTGGTGCAATCGAGGTGCATGAGGATGTGAACGAAGGACCGATCGTTAGTGCGCGGCTTAATGTGTCTAGTGGCAGCGGAAGTGGCGGCACATCGCTGACCACCAAGCTACCGCCGCTGGTTAATGAACGCAATGTAAATGACCCAGGGTCACCAACATCGCAGCATCACCAGCACCAGCAGCAGCAGTACCAGGGGCAGCATAGCAGCATCGACGAGCCTGCCCATAATTTTACCACATTTCCCAGCAACCATAGACAGCAGCATGCCGACGTCCATGGCAACGGCAATGATGCTCCGACGACGGTGGTGGCGACGGTGGTGGAATCGGTAGCAGTGCTGTCCACCGACGACCCAGCGCCGTCCACCACCACTTCAAGGGCATCGCCGGAAGGACCGGCGGGACCTGTTACACCGTCCACTGCCATAACGACTGCATCCCAGTCCGTGCCTGTCCACCAACCGGCTAGTTCACCCTCGGCAGTCGGCGGACTTGCCGCATTCAGGGCCGCCTCGTACGTAAAATATGCAAATTTATCTCTCTTTTCTCTCTCCACATTTCGCATCAGTTCAGGTGCATGTTTCATGTTAAAGGGATTTTCCATTTCCACCCCTTTCGATAGTTCTCCAATTTTTTTTTTGGACAAAGTTCGTTTCGATAAGCTTGTAATTTGCAAATTATACCGGAAATCCAAACGCCCGCACTCGATTACTTAATGTGCCCCTTTTGGCACATCTTCCACCCACCTTACTGGGGGGTGTGTATGTGCAGTGGCAACATAAAGATCAATAAACTTCACCTCACTCCTCACTTTGCGTTGCGTCAATCGTGCTCGGATCGCGGATTGTCGATCGATTTCGATTGCGTCGTATCCCTCACCATCATTTGACCGTTCGTTCCGTCTTCGCTTCCGTCTTGGCGATTGCGAAATGTGATCGATCCGAGATCTCGGATTCGTTTGCTATTGGTTTTCACTAAGGAAACGGGGGATGAAAACCTCCCAAATTACACCACCACAAAGAGCATGGGACATGGGTGGAGTGCAAAAGTAACGCAAGGATCTGTCGTGGATGTCCGTAAAATACCGCCACGCATACGTTATGTCCGGATTGCCTCATAATAATAATAATGGTCACGCGGTGGTCCTAGCGGATTGCATCGATCGATGGCGGCGTGTGTGTGGTGATCTTGATACCACCATCATCGCCGTTTAGAGGGAACCTCGGGTCGTCTCATGAGAGAGAGAGCGAGAGAGGGAGACCGACCGATCCGACCGGTATGCCGGTACCGCGGTACCGGACCGTATCTCTGCTCTCCGAATGCCTTTGGGGCATAAGACGAGATGCTCGAAGAAAGTGATACACTTTCACTCTTATCTCAGCGCTCGCGCACACCGACACACCCTTCACCGCTACCACCGCTACCTCTTTCATTCTCCTTCTCCTCCTCATCCTCCTCCTCCTCCTCCTCCTCTTCTGTCCGCGGGTGCAACGAAACGAAACTCGAAAAGCAATAAAACATTTTTCGTAACAATTTGCCGGTTACCCCGTTGTTCCTTTTCTCTCTCGTTGCTGCTCCATCTTCGCTTAATTGGTGGCTGCAGCGACGAAGCGAAGTGGTAGTAGTAGTGGTAGTAGTAGGCTGTGGAAGGAAAGAGTGAAGTGTGGCTTTCGATTCCCGGAATGGGGTGGTTGCGTTTGCCTGGGTTGCTTGGATTGCTTTAGGGGGTGCCTCCTCTTCGTGCAGGAATTTAGCACGACACCCATTCCGTGGACGTCACACGCACCGGCGACCGGCGGTTCGGGTCGCCACGGGGAATGTTGATTTGAATGTCTCTTGCTTGTCTCGCTTGCTAATCCGCCGTCTCACCCCGTTCACCTCTTGCTCTTTCTTTCACTCTCTCTCTCTCTGTCTGTTACAGAAACAGCAATTCGCAGTCCAAGTCCCCTTCGATCGCTAGAGACCGGGCGAGGACACGGACGGTGCAGCATCAGATATCGGGCTACCGGAAGCGGCAACTGTACGCAAGCGCAACGCAGCCGAGGAATGCTAATGGCAGCACCGCGGGCAACGAGCCGGCGTCTGATCAGAGGTAAGCATTAGGGCCAAGCAGGCCGCCACGTCACCTACCACCGATTGTGTCTTAATGCAGCTTTCCTTCTCTCGCCTCCCCCCCGTAGTAACGAGGCGCCATTTAGTAGAGACTTTGTACCGTCGCCCGAGGTGGGCGTCTACTATGGTGATGAGAGCTCACCGATGGTCCCAATCCAACCACCATCCATCGTCTCTGGAAGCAGCAATACGCAGCAAGTGCCTCAAGCCCCACGGACGGTCGCGGTGGAACATGGTGGATTCGTACCGCATGCCGTCACACCAGCCGTCGATGCACTGTACCCGGCGACGGCACACAGTGCTTACGGTGACACAACGGCAGGAGACAATCGCTGGTATACGGGGGCCGGCATTAGCACCACCCCGGTGGTGCGTGGGCATCACCACCTCAAGACAAGCACCATTCCGACGACGGTCAAATGGGGGGAACACAAGTACCCCATGTGGTCCCATCCGCAATCGCAGCAGCAGCAGCATCCGCAGACAAACACCGTAAAGTTCCCTCAGGAAGCGGTGACGTCACAGGTGTCACAGTTTCCAACGCCCAAGGGCAAATGGAAGTGGATACCGGAAGAGGAAGACGGTGGCGAGAGTGGCAAGGAGAGGCCCGGGGACAGTGGAGTAACATTCTCATCCGTTGGCACCACGGGCAGCAGCACCTCGGAGGAGTCTAGCTTGTTACGGCAGCAGCCGGCCGTCGTGACGCTCGCCAGACCATCGTCGGTGTATACGTACGAGCGGATACCGTCGTCGGTTGAGTTACCGGTTCCCGGTGGTACAGCGTTCAGTAGCGAAGGGGTTTCAGGTGGAGGAGCAGGAGCAGGAACAGCGGGAGGTAATAGCAGCACCGAGGTAACAGGCGGTACATCCAAGGAAGTTCTGTTCGGAAAGGATGAACTCCAGCACAAGGGGTAAGCGAAGGTTAACGTGATCGTTGCACGATCAAAAGGGACACTACATATTATCCTTCCACTCTCTCTCTTCCTCCCCTTTCGCCACAGTGCCGCGATGTCACCTTGGAAGAAGATCATCCACGTACTGACGGCGGCCATCCCGATCGGGCTGCTCATATCAGCCCTCACGCCGCAAGTGGTCTACATCAATCCCAACGCCACGCTGTAAGTTCGAGCACGCGCAGATCATGCCCGTAATGGCCATAATGAAGCCGTCTTCCTCCCGTCGTCGGTCTTGCCCGGTAGCGTGCGTGCGTGCGTACATACGTCAGGCTATTGTTTTCCACGAAGCACAACAATTATCTGACGTCAATTTGGGCCCGCCGGGTGAAACCGCGGTTGCTCATTTGGTCTGCGTGTACGTCACACGCCGGCACAAGATGAGAGTAGAAGCGACGCACGTAATGATGACCGCACTATCGCGGGTTGCCCTGCCACCAGAGGGCGCCCCTCGCTAGCTACTTCCGAATTTTCCGGCTTATGTTCAGGCGTCGCGGTGGGCAGGGGCTGCAACAAAGGAAAGGTGAAAATGGTAGAAACAATGCGCAAACTGGACGCAAACGAACACTGGTGTGCAATCTCTGGTGTGGAGAGAGAGAGAGACAGAGAGAGATGCCCTGGCGTGATGAAGTCCAATTGTTTTGCGAAGAAGAAGAAGAAGAAGAAGAAGAAGAAAAGACGTAGCGGCACGTTGACGTCGTTGGTTACCTCCCGTCCCCTCCCCTTTCCCCCTTTTCACTCCACTCCGTTGAACGGTGATTTTGTTCGTCGAAAGTGAAAACGTGTTTCCAGTGCTTCCGCTGTTGTTGCCATGGTGGCGACCACGGCCACCGCGGTCTCAGCCGGTGTTTCGCACAACCGAGCGCGTATTTGCAGCGAACGTACCCGCCCGCC
Source organism: Anopheles darlingi (assembly GCF_943734745.1). NCBI lineage: Eukaryota > Metazoa > Arthropoda > Insecta > Diptera > Culicidae > Anopheles > Anopheles darlingi. The sequence continues at coordinate 23,917,921 of NC_064874.1, read as the reverse complement.
CGGCAGTGAACCGCGTTTTCCTTTCTAGGTAGTTCCTCGCCTGCATTCCCACAAATGCTCTACCAACCATTCCGGCCAGGCGCCTCCATATTACCAGTAGGAGTGTGGGCAGGTTACATCAGTTATGAAAGATGAATGAACCACGTGAACCGGCGGCCGCGATCGACCGCGAATAGCTCGGTTCGGTCCCGCGGTCCGATTTCACTCATACAGAGCCACAGCAGCGGCGTTGCGTGGCGCTTGCAGTGCAGGCTAGGTATCCCCCGGTGCCCTGGGGGGGGGGGTGCTTTTAAAACGAATCATAATTCCACAGAAGCAGAAGAAGGGGAAGGCTAGGCTAGGAGGCAGAGATGATAGACACGGATGATTACGCGGTTTCCGCATTGCATAGTGGGACCCCGCGACGGTCATGGCTCATGGCGTAACGTAGGGGTCGTGGTCATCGCGGACATCGGCTCGGACCCTTCCCCCCCCCGCTCCACGCGTCGGGGGTCAACCGCGTTCGCTTCTGCTGCTGAGATCTGATCTAACCTTACTTATCGGTTCCTTTTTTTTTCTTCTGTCTTACAGACCACCACAGAGTACCCAGCTGCAGACACCGTCCCCGGTCAGTGGTGCCGGTTTATCGAGCGGTGGACTACGTCAGCGGAGCCTAGACGCGACCGGCGTGCCCGATCCGATCGGTGCAATTCAACTCTTCCAGAAGCTGATGGCCCTGGAGCGTGACGCGGAGCAGGCGGTGGTGGCGGCGGCGGCGGCGGCGGCGGCGGCGGCACCGAACGGTGACGTTTCGAATCGTTTAATGAATGCCGCCGTCACCGCCACCGCCAACCGGTTGCAGCACTGCGACTGGATGCTGCTCTGCCAGCTCGTCCACCAGCGCCAAAGTCCGGAGTCGGTGGCCGTGCGCCGGATGCTGTGGAAAATGGCCAACGAGTAAGTGTCCTCTCGCCTGCCGGCTCACTCGCTGGCTGGCTCGTGCGCGGTCAGGTTTTTCCAGATCCACCGCGGCACCCGGCTTAATGTCACTCGACGGTCTGCGGTGCCACCCCCCCTCTCCGCCTGTTAACGTTACGTTGGGGGCACACGTTGCTTTCGGGAAAGCCACCAAACCAGCTCGAACCAGCTAGTCGGTCGGGCCGTCGCCGTCGGTGCAATCCTGTCACCGTCATCAATGGCCGGCTAAGCGTTGACAGTCAACAGACAGCAGGATCTTGCTCTCTGCACTCTCTGCACGCTCTAGCGGCTGATAGGGGGGGTGGTGGGAGGGTGGCTGGAATGTCTTCGCTTTTATTTTTTTTAGTATTATGTATAATCCGCACCGAGGAGACATTGCTCATCGGACATGGACTGTTATGGACTTTCATCTTTCATTCCATCCCTTTCTTGGCTCTCTCTCTCCCTCTCTCTGTCTGTCTCTCCTGTTCACCAGAACCACCCCACCGGAGTGGGTCCGTCAGCTTGGACTGGACCAAATCTTGCGCAGTATCCGCGATGGCGATTGTGGTCAACTGCAGCGCCCTTGCCACCAGCATCGTCAGCACCACCAGGAGGAGCAACAGGACACTTGACACGGGAAAGCACAGTGCTGCATACCGGAGGCGAGGCGAAAGTCAACAAAGTGCAACAGCAGCAGCAGCAGCAGCTTCTTCGAATATTTTGTACCTTATGGCGTACCACCATCCTCGTCGTAATAAAGACCGAAGACGGAGAAAATCTGTACTTCTTCTTGTGTACTTCTGTTTGGTTGTCTTTCTGACAGCGGCTGGGCCTTCGGACGCAGTTTTTATTGCACGTTTATGATCGCGCGGATCTTACGCGGATCCTGTGAGCGACCGCCTGAAGGCATGTAGTGAGAGTGTTATTTCCGCTTTGTTTCGTCGCTACGCAGATGCAAGATAAATATTGACAGGTAAAGCAAATCCTCCTCCCCCGGGGGTCCGTCACGCAAACGTTTCGTCGACATAACGACGACGACGACGACGACGACGATGCTGCGGCGTAATCAGCCAGTGTGTGTACTTGGCGCGCGCTTGTGAAGATGCCACATCTGGCGGGCGTAGGGACAATGCATAATATTAAAGTGAAGTGTTTTCCAATACTTAATCATCCGTCGAGAGTGGCTGAAATTGAATTTCTCCTTGCAGAGGTCACTGAGGGAAAGAGAGGAAGAAAGTTTAAGTAGCTCGAGCTTTAAACATGGGAGCATGGGAGATGAATTATTTGCAGACGACTTTGTTTTTGTTGAGTAAATTCATCAACGACAATAAGCCGTTTGGTTTTTGAGCAGCAGACATTGTTAAATGGACCGAACAGAATGGAGGCGCCATCAAGTTAATTGCATCAAGGTGTACTTGGATCGAGTAGTTGGTGTGTCGCAGTAGGAATCGAAGAATGCTTGCAGTATGGTTTCTATTCGTAATGCAACAAAAAAAAAACAGAATAATAAACAGTTTAGCATTACCTGTAAAATATGGACATGACTTTAAAGAAATTGGATATTTATTAAAACACAAGAAAAATGAAAAAAAAAGACATGAAGTACTTTGAACACCATGACCATGAAGGCTGGGCGATTTGTAGTAGTAACATAGTAGCCAGGATGAGAAATTCAACATCTGTCATCGCATTTATTGGTTTTTGTACGCATAAACCTGACAGAAGATGCAGCATAATTCCATCTACTCTCTAGATAATAACTTAAAATCAACCAAACGCTTCAATTACTGCAGGGGAATTAGCAGTTAATTGAGTAGCTTAATATATTCAAGAACTCTTATTATATATGATTATTGATTCTACACTAAATTTGTATAATTTACATAATTACCAATTTAACAGATAGCGACCGACCAACGAGTGATCTTGGTCTGCCTTCGCACTAAATTATACAGGAAATCTTACTGAGCATAATTGAAGATACATATTTACAGACCTGGTACTTAACGTAGCCACAATTGAATGAAGAGCCACCCAAATACCAAACCCAAAATGATTTACTCCACATCATCCAATAGCTCTTTACACGGGCGTTACGCATAACGAGCCCGCCGGTAACTCCTCGTGCCCTTGCGCGCCACCAAATGACCAATCAATCCCGTATCCAGTGCGAAGTGTTAAAAAAAGGCTTCCGGAAAATTGAACCCATTTGCTGACCGTTAGCGCAACATAATCACCACCCCGATAAGGACCCTCAACACACACGTACACACACACACAACGCTGCCAGTCTGTCTCGGACGGAAGCGACCGCTAAAGCGACGATCATTATGAAATCGGCCACCGATCGTCGATTGCTCGTTTGTTTGTTTTTTTTTTGGGAGACGACGTGCAGTGTGCAGCGTGTGACTCTCACCCCATTCCACAATTCCCTCCGTCTGGCTAGGGGATGGGGTGTGGTCGAAGAAGCTATGCAAATACACGGGCACGGCACACGTCCTCCTCACGTACATACCGCGCAACCGGAAGACACGCCGCCATCGATGACAACAGGGCGCGAGATCGGCGTCGATGTTACCGCAGTCGGTCCCAGCCCGCCACTACGTTGCATAATGTTGATCAGGTGTTTTGAGGTGAGGTGGGAAGCGGAGGGAGGACGGAATGGAACGGAGGGAGGACGGTTGGCTACTCGAGCAGCATCTTGAGTCACTCGCACAGAGAGCAGAAGAGAAAAGCAGAAGTGACAGAAAGAAAACGGTGAAAGAGAGCGAGAGAGCAAGAGAGGGTGAAAGGAAGGTAAGGTGTTGTGGCCAACCCCCGCGGCCAACCCCTCTTCACACACACACACACACACACACACACACACACACACACACAGGCGGGAGGAAGCTGCATCGCGAGCGCGGAATGGAGCCATCAGTTGGGCAAAACTTTCTTTCGCGATCATCCATCCAACGATCGAGCGTCGCGCTTCTCGTGACGCACACACACACACATGAGGTTGACGGCCACAGCTGTGGGCGCTTTCACGGCGGCCCCTCCGGTTGGCTCTCGGCAAGCTCCAAGCCTATTGCCTTTTGATCGTGACTTTCTTCCACGACGACGATCAGCACTCGCTCGTCGTTGCACGATCAACGACGAAGACGACGATCGACGAAGATGGTGATCGAGAGGTGGCAGTGGGGGGGACACGCGAGCCACCAAGAGGCTGTCTCTTTAAGGGGTTGATGATGCAGTTTTGCTTCACCCCTCACAGCCCCTTCCTCCGTTACAAACGGGGGGGAGTGATTCGCATTCGCCACTTCCTCTCTCTCTATCTCTCCGTCGCTCGCGATTCACGTTGGAAATGCACTTCCACCGCCGCTTGTTGTTACGTTATTGTATTTACGCTTCAGCTCCCTTACCCCCTTTCTCCTCTTCCTCACTCTCTGACGCCGGGTTCGTTCGCTCTCGTTTCTCGTTCCGTTTGCCGATCGTTCGCTGAAGGAGCGAGGGAAGGGTTTTCGTCTTTCAATTTCCATGGCCCCCCCTTCCGATCGGTTCGTAAAAAAGGAAGGAAGCCGAAAATGGCCGTCCGGTTGGTCGTCGGTCTGGCGCACGCTGGGCCGCACGCGGATCGACGGATCACCACACACCACCAGTCTCAATCTGATCGTTCGACGCGACGGGCACGGTACCAATACCAAGCGGAGCAACATACCGGCAATCCCACCACGTACAGTGTGTCCTACCAGTGCAGTGTCCGGTAGTTTCCGGTATCCGATTTCCGTTTCCGATCGATTCAGTTAGCGAATAATAGCGAAAAAAAAAGAAACCGCGTGGAACATGTTCTTCTGTTTTGTGTAGATCCAGTGAGGAAACAATAGTCGAAAAAAAAACGAAACGAAATAAAAACAGCCAGATACAGCCTCCACCTCGATAAGGTACCATCGAAAAGTACCATTCCCACCCACCACCACCACCCTGGAATACCTGAAAAAAAAAACCAAACCCCCCAAAACCCTCCACACAAAGCAAATAGTGTTATTTTTGTACCAGTGAAAAATACCCAACACCTATTACCTGTGCGGACAGACAAGACAAGCAGCGGAGACAACGGCCAACGAGGAGTGTGTGATCGACCTACGACCCCGGGCCAGGCCAGGCCAGGCCAGATAGTGAGCCAACACGCCGAACACGACACACGCGCGGGAGTCTGGAGTCTGCAGTGGCCGCGTTGATAAAGTATGTTTCCCCCCTTCTCGAAAGTGTGTTAGTGACGCTGCAGTCTTTCAGCGTGAAAGGATCCTGCCAGAAGCTGGCTTCCTTTCATTAGTGGTCTGGGCAGCGCCTAGTGTGGCTAGTAATTAGTGGCATAGCGTGACGACCCCCTACCCCCCCCCCCCTCTCTATTCCCTCCCACGGCTCCTCCAACGGCAAAGTGTCGAATCGAAAGTATTTCGTCATAACAATTGGACCCGTGGGTTTCGGTGGCCAGCAAATGCCACCCCAAAGCGGTTAACAAGCGTGTGGGAAGGAAAGGACGGTGCGTCCCAGAGGAGGGAGTTGCGCCCTAACCTCTATTTAGCCTCCAGCTTAACCCCCTACTTAACCCTCCCATCCGCATCTCGCTTTTCTTCTTCTTGCCCGCTGTGTGGAGCGTGACGACAGATCTTCAGCAGCACAGAACGAAATGGAAAGTAAAGTGAATACAAGAGCAGCGTTGCGCCCATTTAGTCACGGTTTTGTCGATCCGCTCTGCCCTTTCCCTGCCCTGCCCTTTCCCTGCCGATCCGACGACCACGGCACTCAGGGCACTAGCAGCAGTGAATAATTACAGCATCGCAATCCGCTCGATTCCGATTCCGATTCCGCTCGGGTCGGCTCGTTTAGTGCCTTTCCGTTTCCCGCTAGCTGAACGCTGATTGTGTGAATGGAGACCGCTTGTTGGATCGCTTGTTGGAATATGGCGATGCCGGGCGCACGTGTCGATCGAATCGGTTTGATGTTGGCTTCAATATTCAAATGGCGCAACACGGGACCAACACGTAATGGGCGGGCGCAATTGTTGGCACACTGTGCAGTGCAGTGGATGCTTCTC